>NW_020622934.1:6284716-6585898 GCF_003573695.1 Papaver somniferum
ATGGTCTTGAACGGATACTAGTCATAAGATTACCCCTAGGCACGCATCCATCATGATTCTTGTGAGTGGTTAGACAATTAGACTCACAATGTTGTATATTAGTTAAGAGATTCTGGAGGTTAGAATCACATATCCTTGTTTTAACTAATATATCCTTTTTGGCTTGAGCAAGTTCAAGTCCTTTAGACTCAGCATCTACATGAATCAAGGAATCTCTGACGATCTTTTCGGCAGATGGATAATAGATATTATCCTTTACATTATATTTTTCAGCAAGCTTTATGAAAAATTTAATCTCATCATTGTCATCTGAATCTGACTTGTTTGCCTCAACAATTTGTTTTCTTATTAACACATCACGGTTAATATTTCATGAGTTGTGTTCCACTGGTGAACTAACAGTGCAAAGTTGTTTATCAGGTTTTGAAAACAAACATCCTTTAAGAAGTATATCATCTTCTTGATCAACGTTAACTGAATCAGACATATATTAAATTTCTTATAGGTTGGATCGCACCAAATATAGATTGGTATATCTTTTCGTGTTTGCCTGCTCTGATACTAATTGAAAGGGAGAGGGTACCCAAATATACCTCAAGCTAAAACTTTTCCTACCTATAAGTCCTTTCTCCGAAAGTGATTGTCTATGGACTGAGTCGAGACAACGCAACTAATCGGTTCACACTTCGTGTGATCGTCTATGGATACGATATCGAGACAATACAACAACGAAGTATGTTTACTTCATAAAAAGGTTCGGACTTAACCAAACACAATACGATTGCTTATCAAGTAAATAGGAATTAACGTTTGTGTAATTTACTTTAATTATAATAAAATAATTATAAGCGGAAATATAAAGTAAATGACACAGCAAGATTTTGTTAACGAGGAAACCGCAAATGCAGAAAAAACCCGGGACCTTGTCCAGAATTAAATACTCTCAGGATTAATCCGCTTCACAAAATTAAACCAACTTCGTATAGTTGATACCAAGCAACTATACCTATAGTTCACCTAGTTCTGTTTGTATTCCCACGCCTCCAACTTATGAATAAGTCACGTACTTAGAACAATTCCTTTGGTTCGTATTTCAAACAGTAAAGGAACAACAAATCTGTTTGGTATCAACTCTCTTCAACCAAGTGATATGAGTCGGACAAAGGCTCTTCTGTTTATCTTAACACAAACTCCTTCGTCAGGTTATTAGATCTATCTATGTTCAATCACCGAAGTAATTGTTAATATTTTGCAATCAATACTTTTAATCACCAAGAATTGTATTGGTTCCGAATTTCCGATCTACACATATAATCAATCCAATCTACCACAAGGATAAAGCGATTATAGTTGGATCCTCTTATACCGAAACAAGTATTGTGCACACCAAAGATTATGAACCCCAAATCAGAAATCTTCAATATCTTCTTTGTCTTCAAATCTTCTTAGATCTTCAATAAACACTTGCACACAACAACATGAATCTCTTGTGATCAATCACGCACAGAACGAAGTTTGTTAATAATGGATTATAACAAGATCTTCTTTAGCACTAACAATAGTCTAAAGATCCCTGTCGAAACTTCGATCTAGTTTGAGTGAATCTTATATCAGAAGAGAACATTCTCAATCATAAACAAACTAGGTGCAATCAAAGTTCAACCACCGTTAGTCAATCATATCAATCGAAAACATAAGATAAACCGCAATTATCTAATTTCCCACCAACGGTACTCGAAGAGCTTCTCAATCCCAAAGAAGACTTTAAATTGGTCGGTCGCAAGATATTTCGCCTAATTAGGTTACTCTCCTCTCCTAATAGGCGGCTACACCAGTAACAACACAACCGAGGAAGTTTGTTGTCACGAAGGATTAGTTTGCTAGAAATGCAAACTTCAAGTATTTGTAGACAAGGAATTTCCAAAACCGAAAATATTCTCAAAGATATTCAATATATTCCAAATTCGGTTTCCATAATTCCTGGAAATGTTCTGTCCAAAATAATGACCGGAAATCTCTTTGGAAAATCTCAACTAGTAAATGCACATTACTAATTCTCATTTTCCTAAAATAAAATTAACAACCTTAATTGAAAGATTCTTAACTTATTTATATTTCGATCATGTGATTTTCTTCCTGTAGCTATTAAGGAATAACTTTGAACAATAAAAGATAAACATTACTGTACGTGTTCAAAGTATGCCGACATCCTTACTTTGTAAGTCCTCTTTCATACTTACAACCTTGAAACCGATTTGCTACACTTCAAAACAAGTTTAGAATTGGTTCATCTGACTTTCAAGAACTATGCGATTGATTAAGAAACACTCAATCAAAAATCATGGGTTTAACGGTTCTACCAAAACAAGTTTCGGTTCTACCTCCATGTGAGTACTGTGCATAGTCACACTAGCTTTCCAAAATTCGGTTGACTAGGTACTAGGATCGGTTCCCCACATATATATGGTATCTAACTTATATGTGTTGCACATGTCCATAGGATCGGTTCCCCTTTGCCTAAAAACGTGTTGCACATATCCATATGATCGGTTCCCATTTCTGCTAAAAACTTGTTGCAACTCATACAAGGATCGATTCCCCTTTGTGATGTGTTGCACCTCTTCATAGGATCGGTTCCCTTTTACCCAGATTTACTTCAACAAATCACAAACTCGATCATACCATCTCAGGTGATTGCTTAAGATTGGTTTCACTAATAAAAGTCATACCAATATATAAGTCAGGCCCTTGTGAATAGTTTTACCAAGAACACAAACAAGTCGTGAGCGGTTATACTAAATCACACATATTGGATGTTCACAAGATATGCAATGACTAACAACACCAATAACGCCTTGCAATTTCCTTTTCGATTCATAAACAAGTTTATGAACTTACTTTCTTAAAACACATGTAAAAACATTGTTTCCTAGGATGAAATCCTCACCTCATACCCATACATAATCACAATAACATTTAAACGATTATGTCGATGTCTTATCTACAAAGTTTCATTGTTAAGCAATAAACTTCATATTTGAAAAGGAGAGGGTACCCAAATATACCTCAAGCTAAAACTTTTCCTACCTATAATTCCTTTCTCCGAAAGTGATTGTCTATGGACTGATTCGAGACAATACAACTAATCGGTTCACACTTCGTGTGATCGTCTATGGATACGAGATCGAGAGAATACAACAACGAAGTATGTTTACTTGATACAAAGTTTCGGACT
This sequence comes from Papaver somniferum, assembly GCF_003573695.1. NCBI lineage: Eukaryota > Viridiplantae > Streptophyta > Magnoliopsida > Ranunculales > Papaveraceae > Papaver > Papaver somniferum. Next base: position 6,287,952 of record NW_020622934.1, read on the forward strand.
TAACCAAACACAATAGGATTGCTTATCAAGTAAATAGGAATTAACGTTTGTGTAATTTACTTTAAGTATAATAAAACAATTATAATGCGGAAAATAAAAGTAAATGACACAGCAAGATTTTGTTGACGAGGAAAACTGCAAATGCAGAAAAATCCCGGGACCTTGTCCAGAATTGAATACTCTCAGGATTAAGCCGCTGCACAAAATTAAACCAACTTCGTATAATTGAGACCAACCAACTAAATTATAGTTCACCTAGTTCCGTATGTATTCCCACGCCTCCAACTTATAAATAAGTCACGTACTTGGAACAATTCCTTTGGTTCGTATTCCAAACAGTAAAGGAACAAAAAATCTGGACTAGTCCCGGGGTTTTCTGCATTTGCGGTTTCCTCGTTAACAAAATTTCTGGTGTCTGTATTATTTCTATTTCCGCATTATATTGTTTTATCTTTATTATTGAAATAATACAGGTTGTGCGTTGTAGATCATAAATTAGAATATCCAACCTTAATTAGTTGATTTTCATTGATTGATCCTTGAATATTGGTCTTTGGTACCATCCAAGTTATTCCTTGTGTTTGATTGAAGACTCGCTGATTTCTATTAGCTCGAGTAAATCAAAAAAAGAGAGAGATATTAACTCCTTGAGATACTTTTACCTAGATTGAGTCTGACTGTATAGTTGATTCTCTAGAAAGTATTTCGGAGTTAGTCCATACAGATTGCTAAGCGAAATATTGGGTGGTGTTGTTAGACCCCCGCTTTTTCAAAAGTGCTTCAGCTATGTTGCTAAAAAAGATGCCTGCAAAGTGTAAAGATCCTGGTGGTTTTATAGTGACAATTACTATTGGTGACAATGGTTTGAGCGTGCTTTGCTTGATTTGAGAGCTTCCATAAGTGTGATGTCAGCCGATGTTTATGATTCATTGAACCTTGGACCTTTAAAGGAGACATGGATTATCATTAAATTAGTTAATTAGTCTAACATATATCCTAAGGGACTCATGAAATACGTGTTGGTGCAAGTGAATGAACTAATCTTTCCAGTTGATTTCTTTGTTGTGGATATGCATAATGGGGACAATTGTTCGTCTACTTCATTACATCATGGGAGACCATTTATGAAGACTGCTAAGATGAAGATTGATTGTGATACTGGGACACTCACTGAAAAGGAGAGGGTACCCAAATATACCTCAAGCTAAAAATTTTCCTACCTATAAGTCCTTTCTCCGAAAGTGATTGTCTATGGACTGAGTCGAGACAATGCAACTAATCGGTTCACACTTTGTGTGATCGTCTATGGATACGAGATCAAGATAATACAACAACGAAGTATGTTTACTTGATACAAAGGTTCAGACTTAACCAAACACAATAGGATTGCTTATCAAGTAAATAGGAATTAACGTTTGTGTAATTTACTTTAATTATAATAAAACAATTATAATGCGGAAAATAAAAGTAAGTGACACAATAATATTTTGTTGACAAGGAAAACTGCAAATGCAGAAAAACCCCGGGACCTAGTACAGAATTGAATACTCTCATAATTAAGCCGATACACAAAATTACACTAACTTCGTATAGTTGAGACCAAGTAACTAACCCTATAGTTCACCTAGTTCCGTCTGTATTCCCACGCCTCCAACTTATAAATAAGTCACGTACTTGGATCAATCCCTTTGGTTCGCATTCCAAACAGTAAAGGAACAAGAAATCTGTTTGGTATCAACTCTATTCAACCAAGTGATATGAGTCGGACAAAGGCTCTTCCGTTTATCTCAACATAAACTCCTTTGTCAGGTCTAGATCTATCTTATGTTCAATCACTCAAAGGTAATCGATTAAGATTAATCCAACAACACCTTTAATCCGAAGAACCGTGTTGATGCCGGTCTACTCAATTAATCAATCCAATCTACCACAAGGATAAACCGATTATTAATTGGATCCTCTTTTACCGAAACAAGTATTGTGCACACCAAAAATTGTAAAACCCAAGTTAGATATTCAATATCTTCTTTGTCTTCAAATCTTCTTAAATCTTCTATAAAAACCTGCACACAATCACTTGAATCTCTTGTGATCAATCACGCACAGAACGGAGTCTGTTAACATTGGATTATCACAAGATCGTCTTTAGAACTAACAACAGTCTAAAGATCCCTGTCGAAACTCTGAACTAGTTTGAGTGAATCTTATATCATAAGAGAAGATTCTCAAGAATAAACAAACTAGGTGCAATCAGATTTCAACCACCATTAGTCAATCAAATCAATCGAAAAACAAAGATAAACCGTAATTATCTAGTTTCCCACCAACGGGTCGCGCTAGAGCTTCTCAATCCCAAAGAAGACTTTAAAGTGAGCGGCCGTAAGAGATTTAACCTAATTAGATTACACTCCTCTACGATAGGCGGCTAAGAGTAAATCTGTTGTTACAAAGGATTAATTTGTTAGAAAGGTAAACTTCGTGTATTTATAGACAAAGAAGTTTGGACACCAAGGAATTTCCAAAATCTAAAATATCTTCAAGATATTCGTTAAAGCACAAATTCGGTTTCCATAATTCCTGGAAATGCTCTGTCCAAAAATAACGATCGAAATCTCTCAGAAAATCTAATTAGTAAATTCACATTACTAATTCTGTAATTTCCCTACAAAATGAAATTAATAACCTTAATTAAAAGATTCTTAACTTACTTATATTTCGATCCTGGGATTCTCTTCCTTTAGCCGTTAAGGAATATCTTTGAACAATTATAGAAATAAACATTCACAGCACGTGTTCAAAGTTTGTCGACATCTTTATTTTATAAGTTCTCTTTCACATTTACAACCTTGAAACCGATTTGCCACACTTCCAAACAAGTTTATAATTGGTTCACCTGACTTTCAAGAACTATGTGATTGATCAAACCAACATTCAATCACAATAATGGGTTTAACGGTTCTACCAAAACAAGTTTCGGTTCTACCTCCATGTGAGTACTACGCATAGTCATACTAGCTTCCCAAAGATTCGGTTGACTAGGTACTAGGATCGGTTCCCCACATATATACGGTATCTAACTTATATGTGGTGCACATGTCCATCGGATCGGTTCCCCTTTCTGCTATAAACCTTGTTGCACCCCATACAAGGATCGGTTCCCCTTGATGTACTGCGCCCCTTACAAGGATCGGTTCCCTTTCCCTTACTAGGATCGGTTCCCTTTCCCCAAGGTCAGACATAATCCGATCATACCACAGGTGATTACTTAAGATTGGTTTTACTAATAAAAGTTATACCAATACGTAAGTCAGGACTTTGTGAATAGTTCTACCAAGAACACAACAAGTTGTGAGCGGTTATACTCTATCACACATATTGGTTATTCATAAGATATGCAATGAATAACAAAACCAATAACTCCTGGCAATTTCCTTTTCGGTTCACAAACAAGTTTATGAACTTACTTACTTAGAACACATGTAACCATTGTTCCTTAGGATGAAATCCTCACCTCATACCCATACATAATCACAATAGAATTCAAATGATTATGGCGATGTCTTATCTACAAAGTTTAATGGTTAAGCAATAAACCCCGTATTGTATTCCTTAATACTATGTCTATATAGAGTTCATATATGCTTCACTGTTATGTTTTTAATATGCACGACTTGAAAGATACGTTAGGGAATGAAATTGTTCAAGTCAAATATCACTAACCTCGAGTGGAAGGATGATTGTTGTCGTTGTAGCTCCTTGATTCTTCACATCTTCAAAACTTCGCAATACTTGTAATGTATCATATCCTAATACTTTCAAGCTAACCTATACGAAGTTTAACTCTAGTACATAATCAAGAGACTCTTAACATGAGTTTTGATTCACTAAAATATGACAACCAAACTTGACATACCAACGCTTGGTGGGTTCAACCGATCAATGCTCTAACAATCTCCCCCTTTGTCGATTTTAGTGACAGAACTCTTACATCATATGGATAAACAAATTACAAGAATTCATTACACTCCGCTTGATTCCCGACTCAACAGCACGGTAAAACTGCTTACATTCAATCCTTGAAAATGTCGTTGTTGACATTATAATAACAAAGCAAATAATCCCCCTAAGGAAGATAGGTAGATATTCAATCCACACGTCTTTGTTATACCAATCAATATGACATGTTACTCCCCCTTAGTCTGTGCTTTCACTCTTTCGTTAGATAAAACATTCAAGTACCAATGTTCTTTTTCCTAGCGATGCCAATCAATATAAAATCAATACCAGCACCACCTGTTTACTCCATATATTTCTCCCCCTTTTTGTCACAAAAATGACAAAGAAACGAAAAAATAAAGGACAACACGAAAAGAATCTTAAAACTCTCAGAATAGACTTGCAAACCTGTAGAGTTAGGCACGAGGGTTCCACACATCATGTTCTGATAACCACTATCAAAATCGAAACTACAAGTAGTCTTATTTTGATATGTTACCAAGGAAACAATTGTCCGAAACAATTTTTTCCATTTAGTTTAGCAAACCAAAAACAACTAATCACATTAGTCCCTTTGCTAAACCGATTGTTCAAAAACAACCGCTTAATTCGATAAGACCAAAATTAAGATAAACTCCATTTTTCTCATCGGGTTCTAATTATCCATAAACTTAAACCTTTCAATTTTAAACAAGCCAAACACTAGGTTAGTTAATTAGCATTTTCTTGTTTAGGCATTCGATTAGACTTGAATAACCTAAACCTCACTTTGATAAGACAAACTAAGATCATAATTAACTTTGTTTCTTATCCGGAATCGAATTGGACTAAACAACTCATCACATACACATATTATTTCGTTAAGCCATAAATAATTCATACAAACCAAAATAAATCAACTTGCATAATTATTCACCTCAACCGAAAGCAATTGAAACAACATAGACATTAAAAGCACTGAATTGCACCATAATTTTGTAAGCCTAAACAATTGATACCATACAAAAGCAAGATAACAATAGTTTATCTTAACTTGGAACCAATTGAATCACACACACATCAATTGTACCGTAATTTTGTAAGCCTAAACGATTGATACCACACAATGAAGCAAGATAACAATAGTTTTTCTTAACAGGAACCAACTGAAACACACATCCACACACACATCATGGAATAAATATCAATTGAACCTAAATTTTGTTAAGCAAAAGCAACAAATATATATAATATAAACTCAGGCTTTTCTTAAACAGGAAAACAATTAACTAACAAGATTGTTACCTCAAATTTCGCATCCACTTCTCCAATATGATAGCATCTTCGTCCAGGGAGAATTGATATCGAAATATCACCACGTTGTCATCTTTATGCATAAACAAAAGAATAACAACACACCTCAACCTTTACCAGAGAAAGGTTGAAACCCGGTTTTAACAATTGCAAGCAAAAGTTGAAAACCGTCGAAACACATATGCTTTTATGCTAAACCAAAACCGATTCAACATATTGTGACTTTTTCATATAGTGTTTCTATTAGAACCTTCATGATCCTTTGATAAAGCTACCTACTATGGATAGAACTTAATCCCGCTAAATCAAAAAGTCACCCAAACCATAAGGGTTCACAATATATGAGATCGAATATTAAGGTAGTAAAACCGAAATCAAACATCTCATAAACATACATAGCAATAAGATAAAAACAATTAAGCACAAGCTATGTAAACCGAAAACTATCACAAGAAAAATTACTAATCAAATAATTTTATTCATAATAGACCAGTACAATCAATGAAAGAAATCACAAATTGATGTCTACTATACAGGATTAAGTAACACATCAAATAACTTAATCTCTAATGACCTTCTGACAGGAGTTTTTCAAAGGTCATCCTCAAATTCCTCAAATTTTTCAGGATCTTCATCAACAACATCTCGACTGATATCTCGGATTCTGCACACAGTACCTTGGTTATGTTCACAGGCTAAAGCATTAACCTTCCGATTAATATTTCTTGCATACTCCCTATTATCGATTCCAATTTTAATCAGTTTCCTTTGGTTACGGATAACAGTTCTTAGTAATGCTGCCTGTCTGTGATGAGTTTCGATGGTACTGAGGAGGACTTGTCGAAGATTGATAATATCAACCTTAGCATCCAAACTGTTTTGGACAAGGAGATGAGTCATATCATCTTTTTCATTATCGATGTTTTCACAACCAGATTTCTTGAAGGTGTTATCAAGATGTAAATTTTCCTTAGAAGTCATTCCACTCAAGGCTTTCAGAAGTTGTGCTCGAGATCTGGTTTGAGAGTTCATTATTTTGTATAAGTTCTCTGACACTTTGAATACTAACACAAGGAATACCTTTAACACATTCCTAACTTAGATATCAGCCTTAAATAAATAATTCTGACAAGATTTGAAAAATATTTTCGCATCTAATGTGTTACAACAACACAATTTTTTATTTAAAAAAAAAAAAAAGATTATCTCCAAAAATCGGTATCAATAGATACTAGCTTATCCTTTTTACACAAGTTGTTGTAAGAACACCTTTCTACCAAACAGATGATTAATATCTTTAAGGTAGATTGTGTAATCTCTCTATGTTGAATAAGAGATATTATTTGGATACCAGCTGCCCAGGTATGTGTGCTTCCTTACATCCGAGGATTGGGAAAGGTAAGGATGCACACTCCAATGCGGTTAAGCACTGGGATGAGGATAATCCCCATCATACACTTCAGAAGGAGATCTTTCTCCCTTTGGAACATAATCATGTTCTTCTTCGTGGGTTCTGAACCCATCCTTTTTGTTAAGGTAATTGTGAGATACAATATCCTTAATTATATTTTGCGCCCAGGATGGTATGTTCTTTGAACTTGAACCCGTTTCGTCTAGATCTGCCAGTCGACAGTTTGCTAACGTCTCTTATTCAAGACATTTTATATGTCCTCTTAAGATTTTCATTCCTTGTTGGAAATATTTTTCTAAACACTTGTTCATATATACCTCTTGGCATGTTACTGTAAGAAGATTCTCAATAAGGGCCTTATTCCTTATCTGTGAGTGTTCCAGCGAATGAGTAAGGTTTTCACACTGTATAGTCTGTTGACGAACTTCATTGCATAAAGCCAATTTCTGTTCCTCATAATCTATCAGATTATTTTGAAGAGTAAGTGTTTCTCGCTTTCCTTCACCTATTCTTACATTCATTTGAACAATAAGTTCTGTGACATCATCTAGACTGTCAATGGATTTACCCTTTTCTGGAATTTTTTCAATATGTTTGAAAAAGCTTTCCATCATTTTAGAAAATTCAGAACTCGGGCAAACGAGTGAATCGAATCCATTTCAGAATATTTCTCACAAGGAATTGGAGACGAGTCCAAACCATGTTTATTGAGTTTCGAACTCACCCCTTTTTGATCAGGAACCTGATTCGTAATCAAATTATTAGTCATAGACTTTTTCTTTGATTTTCGAAAAGAATTTCGAGACCAACTTCCATTGGTTTTCCTTGAGACATTGTTCTCATTATATTGACCTACGTTAACTGAATCACTCATTAGATTCATTCTTATAGGTTGGATCGCATCAAACACAGATTGTTAGATCTTTTCATGTTTGTCTGCTCTGATACCAATTGAAAAGGCGAGGGTACCCAAATATACCTCAAGCTAAAAATTTTCCAGACTATAAGTCCTTTCTCCGAAAGTGATTGTCTATGGACTGAGTCGAGACAATACAACTAATCGGTTCATATTTCGTGTGATCATCTATGGATACGAGATCGAGACAATACAACAACGAAGTATGTTTACTTGATACAAAGGTCCGGACTTAACCAAACATAATAGAATTGCTTATCAAGTAAATAGGAATTAACGTTTGTGTAATTTACTTTAATTATAATAAAACAATTATAATGCGGAAAATAAAAGTAGGTGACACAACAAGATTTTGTTGACAAGGAAAACTGCAAATGCAGAAAAACTCCGGGACCTAGTCCAGAATTGAATATTCTCAGGATCAAGCCGATACACAAAATTACACTAACTTCGTATAGTTGAGACCAAGTAACTAACCCTATAGTTCACTTAGTTCCGTATGTATTCCCACGCCTCCAACTTATAAATAAGTCACGTACTTGTATCAATCCCTTTGGTTCGTATTTCAAACATTAAAGGAACAAGAAATTTGTTTGGTATCAACTCTATTCAACCAAGTGATAAGAGTCGGACAAAGGCTCTTCCGTTTATCTCAACATAAACTCCTTCGTCAGGTCTAGATATATTATTGTTCAATCACCCAAAGGTAATTGATTAAGATTAAGCTAACAACACCTTTAATCTGAAGAACCGTGTTGATGCCGATATACTCAATTAATCAATCCAATCTACCACAAGGATAAACCGATTATTAATTGGATCCTCTTTTACCGAAACAAGTATTATGCACACCAAAGATTGTAAAACCCAAGTCAGATCTTCAATATATTATTTGTCTTCAAGTCTTCTTAAATCTTCAACAAAAACCTGCACATAATCACTTGAATATCTTGTGATCAATCACACACAGAAAGGAGTCTGTTAACAATGGATTATCACAAGATCGTCTTTAGAACTAACAACAATCTAAAGATCCCTGTCGAAACTCTGAACTAGTTTGAGTGAATCTTATATCAGAAGAGAAGAATCTCAAGAATAAACAAACTAGGTGCAATCAGATTTCAACCACCGTTAGTCAATCAAATCAATCGAAAAACAAAGATAAACCGCAATTATCTAGTTTCCCACCAACGGGCCGCGCTAGAGATTCTCAATCCCAAAGAAGACTTTAAACTGAGCGGCCGTAAGAGATTTTACCTAATTAGATTACTTTCCTCTACGATAGGTGGCTGCACCAGTAACAACAACAAAAGAGTAAATCTGTTGTTACGAAGGATTAGTTTGCTAGAAAGGCAAACTTCGTGTATTTATAGACAAGGAAATTTGGACACCAAGGAATTTCCAAAACCGAAAATATTCTCAAGATATTCATTAAAGCACAAATTCGGTTTCCATAATTCCTGGAAATGCTCTGTCCAAAAATAACGATCGAAATATCTCGGAAAATCTAATTAGTAAATTCACATTACTAATTCTGTAATTTCCCTACAAAATAAAATTAATAACCTTAATTAAAATATTCTTAACTTATTGATGTTTCGATCCTAGGATTCTTTTCCTTAGACGTTAAGGAATATCTTTGAACAATTATAGAAATAAACATTCACAGCATGTGATCAAAGTTTGTCGACATCTTTACTTTGTAAGTTCTCTTTCACACTTACAACCTTGAAACCGATTTGCCACACTTCCAAATAAGTTTAGAATTGGTTCATCTGACTTTCAAGAATGATTGATCAAACCAACATTCAATCACAATCATGGGTTTAACCGTTCTACCAAAACAAGTTACGGTTCTACCTCCATGTGAGTACTACGCATAGTCACACTAGCTTCTCAAAGATTCGGTTGACTAGGTACTAGGATCGGTTCCCACATATATATGGTATCTAACTTATATGTGTTGCACATGTCCATAGGATCGGTTCCCCTTTCTGCTGTAAACCTTGTTGCACCCCATACAAGGATCGTTTCTCCTGGATGTACTGCACCCCTTACAAGGATCAGTTCCCTTTCCCTTACAAGGATCGGTTCACTTTCTCCAAGGTCAGACATAATCCGATCATACCACAGGTGATTACTTAAAATTGGTTTTACTAATAAAAGTTATACCAATACATAATTCAGGACTTTGTGAATAGTTCTACCAAGAACACAACAAGTTGTGAGCGGTTATACTCTATCACACATATTAGTTGTTTATAAGATATGCAATGAATAACAAAACCAATAACTCCTGGCAATTTCCTTTTCGGTTCACAAACAAGTTTATGAACTTACTTTCTTATAACATATTTAAACATTGTTCTCTATGATGAAATCCCCATCTCATACCCATACATAATTACAATAGCATTCAAATGATTATGGCGATGTCTTATCTACAAATTTTAATGGTCAAGAAATAAACCTCGTATTGTATTCCTTAATACTATGTCTATCTAGAGTTCATATATGCTTCGCAGTTATGATTTCAATATGCACGACTTAAAAGATACGTTAAGGAATGAAACAGTTCAAGTCAAATATCACTAACCTCAAGTGGAAGGATGATTGTTGTCGTTGTAGCTCCTTGCTTCTTCACATCTTCAAGACTTCGCAATACTTGTAATGTCTCATATCCTAATACTTTCAAGCTAACCTATACGAAGTTTAACTCTAGTACATAATCAAGCGACTCTTAACATGAGTTTTGATTCACTAAAATATGACAACCAAACTTGACATACCAACGCTTGGTGGGTTCAACCGAGCAATGCTCTAACAATATTGTATTCCTTAATACTATGTCTATCTAGAGTTCAAACATGCTTCGCAGTTTCGTTTTCAATATGCATGACTTGAAAGATACGTTAGGGAATGAAATAGTTCAATATCACTAACCTCAAGTGGAAGGATGATGTTGTCGTTGTAGATTCTTACTTATTCACATCTTCAAGTCTTCGCAATACTTGTAATGTCTCATATCCTAATACTTTCAAGCTAACCTATACGAAGTTGACTCTAGTACATAATCAAGCGACTCTTAAAATGAGTTTTGATTCACTAAAATATGACAACCAAACTTGACATACCAATGCTTGGTGGGTTCAACCGAGCTATGCTCTAACACTCACTATGGAGTTTGACAAAGAGGTTATACACTTCAATGTTTTTGAAGCTATGCGTTATCCAAGTGATATCCATTCCGCATTTTCTATTGATGTTATTGGTTCGTTGGCACAACAGATGTTTGATTTGATCAACGAAGATGAAATTGAATCTGTGCTACGAAATATCATTGATTTGGATGTATTTGGCAAGCCTAAATTGGATATTGATATTCCCAAGGAGTTTTTTGAAATATGTGGTGCTTTAACGACATCACAAGAATTTAGAACATGTAATATTTCATATATATTTTTACTTGTAACTGATTAAGTTCCTTTACCTTCTGTTGTGCAGGAACCTAAATTAGAACTAAAACCCCTACCTGATCACTTAAAGTACGCTTACTTGGGGGATGGGGAAGAGCTTCCAGTCATCATTGCAAAGAATCTCACAACAATACAGGAAGAACGCCTCCTTAGGGTTATGAAAGAGCACAAAATGGCTATTGGTTGGACAACTGCTGATATCAAAGGCATTAGTCCATCCACGTGCATGCACAGAATCCTAATGAAAGACGATGTCAAGCCAGTACGTGATGCTCAGCGTAGGCTTAACCCACCAATGATGGAGGTCGTGAAGAAAGAGATCCTCAAATTGCTAAGTGTGGGGGTGATTTACCCAATTTCTGACAGAAAATGGGTTAGTCTGGTGCAAGTGGTGCCTAAGAAATCAGGTGTCACTGTTGTTAAAAATCAAGATGATGAACTCGTTCCTACAAGAGTTCAAACAGGACGGCGAGTGTGCATAGACTACAGAAAGCTCAATTCGGCTACCCGCAAGGATCACTTTCCTTTGCCTTTCATTGATCAAATGTTAGAGAGGTTAGCGTGACATTCACATTATTGCTTTTTGGATAGTTATTCGGGATACAATCAAATTATTATTGCACCAGAGGATCAACAAAATACTACTTTTATTTGTCATTTCGGTACATTTGCATGTAGAAGAATACCATTTGGTCTTTGCAATGCGCCTGCCACTTTTCAGAGATGTATGGTTAGTATATTTTCTGATTACGTGGAAAACATCATTGAGGTATTTATGGACGACTTTAGTGTTTATAGCGATTCATTTGATATTTTTTTAAATAATCTTGAACTTGTTCTAGAAAGATGCATAGACAGTAATCTTGTTTTGGGAGAAATGTCACTTTATGGTAAACCTTGGAATTATGCTTGGTCACATCATATCCTCTCAAGGGATCGAGGTAGACAAGGCAAATATAGACTTGATTAGGAACTTACAATACCCCACTTCGGTGAGGGAAATTCGCTCGGTTCTTGTTCATGCAGGTTTTTATAGGAGGTTTATAAAAAGATTTCTCCAAAATCTCAATACTGATGTGCAAATTGTTGCAAAAAGAGGTCGCCTTTAACTTCGACCAGGAGTGCAAGGATTCCTTTAATAAATTGAAGGAATTGTTGACTACTGCACCAATTATCAAGTCACCTGACTGGAGTTTGTTGTTCGATTTAATGTGTGATGCAAGTGATTATACATTCGGAGTTGTTTTGGGTCAAAAAGTAGACAAGAGGTCACATGTGATTTATTATGCATCAAGGAACCCTAAATGATGCTCAAATCAACTATTCTACTACTGAGAAAGAGTTGTTGGCTATAGTATTTGCATTAGAAAAATTTAGAGCTTATTTGGTGGGTGCCAATGTGATTGTATATTCTGATCACGCAGCACTGCGGTACCTATTAAAAAAGAAGGAGGCTAATCCAGGACTCATACGTTGGATTTTTTTGCTGCAAGAATTCAATATGGAAATCAGAGATAAGAAAGATGTTGAGAATACAATTGCCGATTATCTTAGTATACTTGTTGTTTCCGAACTTCCCTTACAAGATCGTTTTCCAGACGAACAACTTTCTTGATTGAAGAATCAACACCTTGGTATGCTGATATAGTGAACTATTTGGTTACAAGGAAAGTACCTAGTACAATGTCTACTTTTCAAAAGCTAAAGCTTAAGAAAATAACCAAGTAGTATGTGTGGGATGAGCCCTACTTGTGGAAATATGGTGCTGATCAAATTATCCGCAGGTGCGTACCAAACTCTGAATTCAGTCAGTTGTATATTTTTGTCATTCTTATACTTGTGGTGGTCACTTTGGTGCAAAACGTACCGCTCTCAAAGTCCTTGAGAGTGGCTTTTATTGGCCTACCCTATTTGAGGATGCATATGCTTTTTGCAAATATTGTGATAGATGTCAACGAACGGGCAATCTAGGTGCTCGAAATCAAATGCCACTCAATCCTATTCTCACTGTCGAGATTTTTGATTTGTGGGGGCATTGATTTTATGGGTCCTTTTGTTAATTCGAATGGAAAATGTTATATACTTCTTGTTGTGGATTATGTTTCTAAATGGGTGGAAGCTAAAGCCACCCCTACTAATGATTCTCAAGTTGTTTGTGAGTTTTTAAAGGAATATATTTTTTCTAGACATGGTACACCAAGAGTGGTTATCAGTGATGGAAGATCGCACTTCAATAAATCCTTCCATGCTCTCCTCAAGAAGTACAACATTACACACAATATTGGTACGCATATCACCCATAAACTAGTGGGCAAGCTGCAATTTCAAATCGTGAGATTTAGTCCACCCTTGAGAAAATCGTTAACAATATACGGAAGCATTGGAGTTATAGGTTTAGCGATGCACTTTGGGCGTATATAACAACATACAAGGCACACATTTGTATGTCTCTTTATCGATTGGTTTATGGAAAAGCTTGTCATCTCTCAGTTGAACTTGAGCATAAGGCTTTATGGGCAGTAAAGATGTGCAACATGGAGTATGACAAAGCGGGAAAACATAGACAACTACAAATTAATGAGCTAGAGGAGATACGTAACGATGCTTACGAGAGTGCTCGTATATACAAGGACAAGACTAAACTTTTCCATGACAAAATGATTTCTCGAAAGAGTTTTGTTGTGGGTCAATTTAATTCTCGTCTTAGGTTATTTCCTAGTAAGCTAAGGTCCCGTTGGAGTGGACAGTTTGTTGTTACTATTGTTATTTCTCATAGTGCAGTTGAGGTTAATAGTCCCACAAAAGGGACAATTTTCAAAGTTAACGGCCATAGATTGAAGCCGTACTACGAAAACTTCCCTACGGAGAATTTGGATGTGATTGAGCTTCAGGATTTACTCCCTCTGGAGGAGTAAGGAGAATGCCAAGTCGGGCTGACGACTTTAAACCAAGCGCTAAATGGGAGGCAACCCATAGGTTTTATATCTTAAAACCTTTTATATTTTGTTTTCATTGTTTTCATATCATATTTTCAACACCATGTTTAATATCATTGAGTCCGGAATCTACTTTAGGATTAAAATATGATGAATACCTTTTCGTCAAAAAAAATCAGACTGCGCGTAGTTCAGTCCAGAGACCATAACTGTCATACCGTTTATCTAAACTCTGTGCCCTTTTGAAACTGTGTAGAAAACACGTAGATGAACAACTTTTGTGAAATAGAGTTTTTCCAAATTCCTTACCAATTTGTACAGTTTTTTCTTTTTATCTGCTGTTATGATAGGCTTTCGGGATTGCCTATATATAATAATCGCAATTGCACGGTGTCTAACTCGTAGACAGATGCAAGTACGAGTCGAACCCACAGGGAGCGGAGGAAATACCGTAGTCAATATCTCTAATAAAACTAACTAGGAGCAATATTTTGGGATTTTTGAAAGAATTAAGGAATTAAAAGAATGAAAATAAAAAGAATTAATTAAATGTAATGAGAAAGATGGTAACTAGGGAATCTGGTTTCAACCAATTTTATCATGAAACTCATATTCGATTTCTAAACCGCATACCCCATAAAATTGTTTCACCATTTTAATTCCTCCGCTTCTAAGTTGATAGTTCTATAGATTTATTTATCAATCGTAAAGCATATGCCATCAAATATTACTAAGCATGGCACATCAATTTAAAAGTATAAATAAACAATGGAGCTATCCAACCAATATAAAGTTTCAAAGAATTAAATATCAATCTATAAGCATACCCCGTCAAAGACCTAATCCAAGCATGGGGTAACAATCGGGAAGCATATTTAAGCAATTCAACTATTTAGCAATAATTTACCAAGCAAATATTGAAGAAAATTACTAAACATTTAAATTATTATTCAAAATATTATATGGAGAATTAACATTTGAGTCAATGCAATCAAAATGGTTTCCACCAAAGAACCCTAGTTACATAAAACTAGCAAGACATGGAGAAATTAAAATAATATAATAAACCCTTTTCTCTTTTTTTTGGCTCTCCGGCCGTGCTCTCCCTTTTTCTTTATTACCTCAATCCCTTTTTAAATGTTGCAACCACTTCGTGCTTTCCATAGTTAGGGAAATATCACATGCACATGAATATTATCTTTGTTGAAAACTTATTTTCATAAATGGATCACACTATATATTCCCACAACCATAAGAGAAACTAATAATCTTCAATTCATATCCAAATATTTGCCAAATCTCCTCGTTGCATGCATATTCATTAAATTTCCTTCATTGAAAAATATGATTTCACATGCATGTAATATCTTAATATCAATCAATTTATACGGGACCCACTCTATCATTTTCTTTCCATAAAAAATTGCATGTCAACATCATTTCTGTTCTTTCTTTGAATAAAATATATGCCAATAACTCCACTTACCAAATCTTGCCTCCCTTAAATGAAATACATTTAATCAAATATTATTTTATGCTCAAGTATATTGACTATTAATTCAGCTCTCTGTGGACTGCACATTGGGTTTTCAGTTGCAAACGTTGTTTTAGCTACTCATTAGCCATTTATTTTTGAATGCGCAAATTAGCTTATATTTCCTGCAAATGACTCAAAACATGCTTATTAGCGA
The DNA here is from genome assembly GCF_003573695.1 of Papaver somniferum. Taxonomy (NCBI): domain Eukaryota; kingdom Viridiplantae; phylum Streptophyta; class Magnoliopsida; order Ranunculales; family Papaveraceae; genus Papaver; species Papaver somniferum. Next base: position 6,303,671 of record NW_020622934.1, read on the forward strand.
AATAACGAGGCCTAGCTAATATAATAATGGGTATAATTATGTCGCGCTCACATGCTTATCATGTTACGTCAGAATTCAGAACTTTCGGTTTTACACATTGAGGATAATGTGAAATTTAAGTGTGGGGGAATATTTTGCATATAGATTTTTCATTTTTTTGTACATATTTGCATTAAAAATCTCCAACTTGTAGTTAGTTTAGAGTCACATAGTATACATGTCGCTAAGATTACATCGAAATTCCCACAAGAGTGACTGAACTGAAAGATGCCAGAGAACATGACCGGGTTTCTTGCTTGTTTAAGAGTTAAAGTTGGATTTAACCATGTCAGTGGAAAATGAGGTGAAGACTGAATTCGGTAGTACAATTGTGATCCCCTATAGTGGAGACTACCTATTGTTACATCATGTGAGGCACCAACCTTCGATTCTTTGTACGTGTCTAAATATGTGCTTTTAGAGTGTGTGTCACCGTACGTTAATTCCGGGTAGAATGGTGAGCTACCCAACCTCCCACCAATATAAGAACTACTTTTATCTCTTGAGTGCTATTTTATCAATCATGATGGTGACGTCGAATTGCTAACTTACATACCACTTGTAATTTGTTCGCAGTTACCACCATCCACTTTATTTCTCTCTACACCAACAGGTCCATAGAAACACCATCATCATCAACAAGAGGAGCATCACAAATTCGAAGAAAAGTTGAAGACGTTCAAGGTTTACAGGCAACGATACAGAATATAAGCAGATTTCATATTCAAGTAAAGTAACAAGACAAGGAGCAGAATTTCTACATGTTGAAGACATATGTACAAGAGCAAAAATTATTAAGATGAGAGTCCAAGAAGTTTATGATATCTAGACATACAAGTTGTGAAGAATCAAGCGATAAAGTACTTAAACCATGTCCTTTGTACTTACATTTTTATTTTATCTTTATTTGTATTTGTTTCATTTTATCTTGTCTAAAAAAAAGACAATAGTAAGTTCATTACTAGTTTTATTATTTTGTTTTGTTTTCATTTTGTATCTAATTTATTTTTCTTGTCTCACATTTTTTAAAAAAAAAAGTGAAAGAAAAAGTGGGAAAAAAAAGGAAAAAAAAAAGAGACAAGAAAAATTCGTTGTATTATACCGTGGTTTGTTTTTAGTTTTGTTCTTTCAATAAAGTCAATTGAAGAAGAAATATTTATAATGAAGTTTCAAGCAACAAGGATTTGAAGAAAAAGAGTTGCATTGTCAAGATTCTACGAAGTTCAAGAGTTATCATCAAGAGTTGAAGACGAAGATGAAGACAAGGATTGAAGACCGAAGACCGAAGACGTTTTTATGGATGTTGTGAGAGTGGTGCTAACTGCACATCAAATGGATAAAGAGGTAAGTAAGGAATATTCCCACCTTCGTTAAGTGGTTGATTTCCTTTCTTAGAGATCGTCAGAAAAAAAGGGTTTTCAAAATGATAAAAGATGTGGGTTTTCAAAACAATTCGGAGGGTTTTTCCTTCCTACTATTCAACGTGTCGCGGGATTCTCTCTTTATTCCTACCTGGACACATGTGTGACCCATAAAAAGTTGTTTATTATTGATAACAACTTCATAAAACCCTTTCTGGTGAGGCAGAGTCGAGACTTTTGATCATTCTCGAACATGGATTCTTTCGATAAGGGATGGTTATTTCTCTCTCAACTTTTAAGGATGAGATTGTGTTCATATATATGTCTAACTTCTTATGACTAGTGTGCAAAATCTCTATGTCTTCTTAGCGCGTTAGATGCTATCATTTCGGGAGAACTAGTAAGTTGGAAAAGTAGGTTTTGTGGGTATACCTCTTGTAAGCCCTCACGAGACTATAACTCGTCCACTAGGGACACCCAGGGGTTTAAAGGCATGTTGCATTAGTTAAGTGCATCTGTTTTCTCGATGATATGGAGTTGTTGTATTTTAGATAGTTTGCTCGAGAACTAGCAAAAGCCAAGTGTGGGAGAATTTGTTAAGTGCATATTCTGCATAGATTTAGTGTAGAATCCATGCTAGTAATTGCTATATTCTTGTAAATTATTGTATATTACGTTTGTTTTGTTTTATTTATACTTTTCTAGGTGAATCATCCAGAAAAAGTGAATTGGCACATATTTGTGCAATAAAAGAAGTTAGCTAAAATCGGAGAAGGGCCAAAGACCAAGTGGAACCCGTGCGATTCTAGGAGTTCTTGATATCATCTCGAAGAGAACGAAAAGACGAAGCCAACGGCGAAATAATGGAGTCAATCCGACGTCCTATGGAGAAGTTATAGGCGAGATGAGAAGTTGAGCTTGTCGATTACGGGAATGAAGTTGAAGATGTAAATGGACTGAACAGGGAGATGACGAGTTTGGTCGACAGAAGAGTATCTAAATGATCGAATGTAGTTGAACTGTGTTGGTTCTTGTTGCTGTTAATGAAACTCAAGCAAGAAGCCGTGATAAGATGGAGCGGCAGATGATGGCAGCAACGGAATGATGACTGCTGCCATTGAAAAGAATAATGGGGTTGTTGTGCTGAAAGCATGGTGAAGCTGGCAGCTAAAATGATGATGCAATGGGAGAATGAAATGAATAAATGATGGACACATTTATGTGTCTATTTTGATCTCAATTGTATATATTGTTAGTGCTCGATTTTGTGCTTATTATGGTGTTTTATGTCTTTGTAGGTATTTTTGGGCAATAAACATTTTTGGAGAAATCGGCTCGAAAAGTTGATAAAGGCGCCCCAGAGAACACCTACTATTCAGACTCTCAGTTTGGATAAGGGGTACTTCAATTACTAAGGGGAACATCACTGCTATTTGTTCCCCAGATATATTATTTACACCCCATGGATATGTGCACCCCTACTCTGGTTGGGGGGCATCCTATCTTCCTTGTTTGAAAATGAAGTTTTGGCGGGAGAATGAGTTACAACTGCGTAACTTTCTGGCAACAATTTGGGTGCGATTCTGTTGGACTTGTTCACAGATATGGATCGTCATGGGCTTGGTGCAGTAGAACAGGGATGGTAACGATTTATTTACGTATAAAAAAAGGGAAATATTTCGATTCGAGTGAAACAGGGAGATAGGCTTCTCGGATTTATATTTGGGAAGAACTGGAGAGATTTAATTGGATTTGTTGTCATGTACTGATTGATATGACCCTGTTTTATTTATAAGGGAAGTTTTACCGAAGCAGGGAAGGTGAAGATATTCACGGGATTGTTTGGATATTTTTGGAAGAGATATACTCGGATATTTTCCGTAGTTTGACTGCTTAGGGGTACTGCTGTTGCAGCCGGTGGTGAGTCTGAGGAGGAGCAATAAGAGCTCGAGTCTGTGTGACAAAGTTTGGCAGTTGATTTTCGCGACAACAAAACAGGGCATAGGTTTATCGGTTTTGTTTGGGTTGAGCAAAAATAAAGGAAAGTACGTGAGAATAAGATAAGATATCTTCCTCTCGAGATTGTAGTCTATCTATGGAGAGGATTGAACATGTCACACTCTGTTATTACGCGTTAAAAAGAGAAACGAAAAAAGAAAGAAGCGGCGACTTCCGGTGAAAGGCAGAGAGATATTTGAAAGATGTTTTAGGGATATTTTGGATTGTTGTTGGATATAAATAGCCTGTGCTAGAGTCCCAGAGGGTAATCGGGAGTTGGGGGACCGAACGGAGGGATTGGGTAGCTGCAGGTGAAGTTGCAGAGAAGCTTGTTGCTGTTCCAGGGAAGAAGAAGAATGACAGTGCAAACCGCAGAAAAAGAAAGTCGCAGAAACCGTAACCCAATCTTTCAAATCCAATACCTTTGTAACAGTTTTGTAACAATTAAGTTTGAGTTCGCAACACTTCTGCTAGGGTTTCTCTGTAACAGTGGGATTTGTAACAATTATCTCTGTTACAAACTCGCTGCACTATATTATTTTTCAATAAAAACACCTTGTGAGCCATGTTTATATCTTTCGGGTGTGTTTTCGACATGAGGAGCTAAACCCCAACACTGGGATGACGGGGGAAGCCTTATTCACAATTGTTTGGTAACTATATTAGATTCTTTTTGACCTTTGCACTTGATTCAATTGATTTATGATTTTCACTAATTAGTTGTGATTTCGTTTGATGGTGTATGCTTATACGTAAGAGATTTTGATATACCATGCTTGTGATTTACATCTAATATTTTAGAAATCTACCTTGGCAAATAAATAGAGTCCATAAAAGAGCTAGAATTGTTATGAGTCATTATATGAACCAATTGAATGTGATTAATGGTGGAATCCGAAGTCTTAGTGTCTCTAGTTATTGTGACAATTCTGTGAATATATTTTATTTGTTTTTATTTTTAAGTCTGAAATTGAGTCTACACAAGTCCGAGTTGAACGAAATTTACTACCACTTAAAAACTACATCAATAGACAAATAGTGAAACTCGTGTTGGCAGTGGTGTATTGGCAGTGGTGTGTGCTTGATGCCATTGAACAGGGTATGGAGAAGTTTCAAGTCAGGTAAGAGATAACTCAGTTGCCATGACAGAAGTTGGGTCTGATGTTCAGCTGAAGCGTAGAACGGAGATGATAGGTTACTGTTGTTGAGAACCATGTAATGGCAGTTGAGCTCGAGAGGAAGAGTGGACAGAGTTTGTTGAGCGATGAGTTGGCTGAGTTCTGAGAAGAAAGTGACGAAGCTTGAGCTGAGAAGTGTGTTTGTTGTAACGTTGTGGATGATATATGGGCAGTGCTCGGTAACAGATGAAGAACTGGGTTGCTGCTATGGTTTTCTCAGTCATTGGCAATAAAGAAGAATAATGGAGATTGGTGAAGACAGAATATGGCTGTTGCGATTGGACTCAGTTGGCAGTAATGCAGATCGATAGATTTACCCATGAAGTTGGCAGAAAATATCGATAAGACATGGAAGGTTTTGTTAATGTAACAATGAAGAAAATAAGTTTGGTTATTCACAAGGAAACCTACGTATGGGCTTTCCCAGCCGACGATAAACACATGAAATCATGTGAACTTACGGAGTGGTTTTACCACCGTAAGTGATTCCAGAGAGTCAGGTAAAGCTACAGAGGGGTTTTTACCACCGTATAAAAACTCAGGGAGAAGAAGAATTTCTACCGTGGAATAGGAAGGAAGAATTTGTACTGTCAGTTCTAGTAGACTGACAGTTAAACAAGACAGCCGAACATTGTATTGGGTTGGACTTTTCAGCTTCGAAGGTGGCCCACTTGGCTATATTATCACTTCTTTTCACGACCAGATTTACAAGTGATCTGTTTGTGGAATTTTGGCTCGTTTTGGCAACCGTTTTGCACGGGATTCTAAGCACGGCTCCAACTACAACTTGGCCACTATATAAGAGGCTTATCTAATACTTTTGGAGGATATCTTTTAATCTTTAATCACGCCTTTAGAGAGAAGAACACAAGGAAGAAAAGCTAGGGTATTGGAGCGATTTCACCATCGTAACAATTTCTCTTTCATTTTCTTATATATTTAACATGGGTGTTTCTACATCCATGAGTAGCTAAGCCCATAATTGATTGAGGATGAATTCTAAGTTCTAGACTTGATTTGGATTAATATATGCATCTATTTTGAGTTCTTTATATGATTATTGTTTGCTTCTACTTTAATGAATGTCTATGATTGATTAATTGATTGCTCTAGGTGGCCAATCACAGTAGTTTATTGATTGATTTATTGCTAGTAAAGGGTTAGGATATCTGTGTCATTGTTGAATAACCCATACACAAGTAGAAAATGTGAGATCTTGCAGAGGGATTCTGTGAAGCAATCGCGTGTAGAACAACATTAGAAAGTAGACCTTGCGCTAAGAGTCTAACTACTAACATTAACCTAAGTCATAAAATATAAATCATTCGACCAAGTTACACCTTGAGTGCGTTACTACTTGGTGGCTTGGACGAATATAATATGATATTCGAGCGCTTCGGTATCTAGTGACTAAAGGACTTTAGGGGATAACACTGCTCTAGTTGTTATTCCACGGTTGATAATAATCTATGATTAATGATGAATTGATGAATATATTAACTTATTGACGGTTTAGTAACGAAGAAGGATTCCTCGATCATCTCTCTCCATATTGCTTACAACTTACTCCTTTAATTACTTTGTTTATTTACTTTTAAATCTAAAACAAAACCCCCATTATGACCTTTTGAACAACTAATTCTCATTTCTCTTCGTGGGAACAAACTGATATTCATTATATTACTTGTTAATTGAGTAAAATTAAGATCACTAATTTGTTGCACCCATGACACGCATCAGTAAGTACAAATCTTTGTGGTTATTCTGGATAACTACAAATTTAGGGTTATTATGGAACCAGATTAGGGTTTTATGCCTATAAATAGAGATTAAAATCCAACTCAAAAGGTACACAATTTCTATTCCTTTTATCCATAACTACTTGCTTAGAACTCTTGTTGATTTTTAGCATCAGAGTGTCTTTGCAAGTACCCCCCCAATTCTTATCATCAATTCATTGGAGAAGATAATCAACGGCGGCGATTCGATCATCATTCACACATCTCTAAGATTGTTGGAGTAATTAATTTTATACCAACACCTACTAAAATTTAACTTCGGACTTGAATGTAGTTGAACCCAAACCAATCTCGCACTGATTAAGGTACAATCGCTTTCTTTACGCCTCTGAATCCCAGCAGGACTCTACGCACTTGATTCCCTTAGCTGATCTCACCCACAACTAAGAGTTGCTACGACCCAAATTCGAAGACTTGATAAACAAATCTGTCTCATACAGAAAAGTCTATTGAATAGATAAATCTGTCTCCCACAGAAATACCTACGAGTTTTTGTTTCGTCTTTGATAAATCAAGGTGAACATGAACCAATTGATACACTGGACTTATATTCCCGAAGAACATCCTAGTAATATCAATAACCTCATAATAATCTTAACCGTATGGTAGCAGAACAAGATATTATGGAATCACAAAGAATGAGACGAAGAGCTTTGTGATTAATTTTTATCTTACCTATCGGAGATTAAATCTCGAGCAAATCTTAGAGAAGATAGTATTAATAACGATAGAACAAAGTAAGATCAGAACACACAACTATAGAGAAAATAATAGGGTTTGTCTTCAGAATCCCAATGAAGTATTTAAGTTGTTAACCTATAATGGTTTTAGGAAAAATCTAGGTTAAAGGAGAACCGAATCTAGTCGCAACTAGTATCACACAGGATGTGTGGGAATTAGGTTTTCCAGTTGCTAGAGTTCTCCCTTATATAGTCTTCAAATCAGGGTTTGCAATCAATGCTACCTTGGTAACAAAGCATTTGATATTCACCGTTATATGAAAACCTGATTAGATTCAAGCTAATATCTTTCAACCGTTATATTTTCTTAGCTTGTTACACACAAATGAAATGATACCTTTATTTAGATATAGGTAACCGTACCTAAACGTGTACACTTGGTTGGCTCAACAATAGTTAACCGAAGTTAGCCATATGAAAACTTTCATATCAACCTTGTTCATTTTAATCACAACTAGTTCAAATGACTCAAATGAAACTAGTTATAGAGTTGTTCGATTGTTTATATTCTCATAGAAGTATATAAGACACAATTGAAGCAAAATAGGTTTTGACTCACTCGAATCAATTCATGAACACTATAGCCACGATTTACAAAGATTGCATTCCTTATTATATAAATATATTTGTTCATGAGTATGTAAACATATATAACTGATTTTAGAACTTAACCCACTCAGGTATACAAATAGGTATGCACCTAAATTCTCGGTCTTGGTCTTGTTCTCCAGTATGCAAACGGATACGCATATTGTCGTTCATGACCGAACTCATTTGAATTAGTACGCATACGGGTATGCATACTATAGTTCCCAGACTTCAACTGTTGAATCAGTACACGTACGGGTGTGCATACTAAATTACCGGACTTGGAATACACTTACAACAGTTAGCATACAAGTACGCATACTGTCCTATGTCCAATCAAAGGTTAATTGTTCTAAACTCCCATTTTAATCATTGAAACATCCTTGGAAGCCAAGAATATCTGTCTCACACAAACTATTAGCTTCAAAGCAATTTTCAAGTGATCAAATGATCAATACGAAACATTTCGAGTCTACATCAAATGACTGTCTCACACAAATCATATAAGATGTTACCAGGCGATTTTCACATGATCATCTTTTGAATTTCTTCAAGAATAAAAGATAAACTTGGTTAAGGCGAAATCTTCCTATCACCTATTTCGACAAATATGTAAGCGAGTTAAACTCAGCTCGAAATATCAAATGTGTATAATGTAAAGTCTATATAGTTATACGATTTTTGTCACCATAGGAGATAGAATAGAAATAGACTTCTGAGTGATAGATAAGTTCAAATCTCCACATAACTTTTGTTGATGAAGTTCCACAAGATCCTCTTAGTAGTTTTTCGTCTTCAATCGATGAACGTCGTGAAGTCTAAAGATCAACTACACATTCTATCCTAATCCGAGACATAGATATAAGTAGACTATAAATCAAGAGTTATATTTTTGACAACTAAACTTGACAAACAAGCTTGAGATAGCAAACGCTTGCGAGTTCGACCGAGCAGTGTTCTGACATATGTTATTAATATAAACCCTATATTTGATATATCAAGATATCTCTAGATTTTTTTCTAGGTGATTTTTTAAGGAGAAACAATTAGGTTATGAAACGTGTAAACCCTAACTATTACGGAGCATTTTCTATAGAAATTTGGCGGTCCGCTAGAAGATTTTCAATACCATCTTCTAAAGAGAATTAATGTTCTACTAGAAGATTCACAAGAACAGTTCCCAAAGACATATGATGTTCTGCTAGGAGTTTTATAAGTGCATAAATACAACTGAAGTAAATATTACATCTAATCTGAAATATGGTAGTATTGTTGTAACAGCCTAAACCAGTGTGTTTTCAATCTGGGCTAGGTCCCACGGTATTCTGCAAGATTATAATTTTCTCGTTAACAAAAATTCCTGGTGTATGTGTTATTTCTTTTCCGCATTATATCGCTTTATCTTTATAGTTGAAATATCACCGGTTGTACGTATTTAAACCTAGATTGTAGTTAACTCAACCGTAAAGAACCTACAAGACTCATTATTATTGAATTTGTGTCTTGAAACATTGATCACAAGACTTGTTCTTGTTGGAATTCAGGTCGTGTATAGTTCAGGTATATACTAGGTTTATCTTGCTAAAACAACCTTATACACATTTTCATAATCGAACATATAGATTGTACAAGGATTATCCATGTAGGTTTCTGAATGAAAAAGTTGATTATATACTAGTTACCCTCTACTTTTCAAATTGGAATAATTATGTGATCCCATTAAACGATGCAATATCTTTCCTTGTCGAAGATCAAAACTATGAACACGTTCATTGTAAACGACGCCGAAACTCGAAAACCAGGGTTTATCCAATAAAATGCGTACATAATCCATAAAAGATATATCACAATGAACAAAACTACGATACTTACCTTTGTGGAAACTAAATTCAAGAAGACTGCCATTAAAATTCCATTCACCACAGTTGATTTTCGTGAGGTAATTTTTCATTGCAATAGACAAATAGTTTCTCGAAGAACATGAATCAAGAATAAAATCAACAAGCTTTCAACCCATTCTGAAAGTAATATGAAATTCTCTTTCCATGATAAAGAACTTGAAAGTTAAGACACTCAATGGAAGCTCTCAACTGTGGATAGAAACAAATTCATGACACTCAATGGAGGATGTTAACTATCATATAATACCACTTAACGTAGTGGAAGCGTATTTGGATAAACGATCCAAAAGATAATGAGAACTAGTGTGATATCAATAGATTCCCAAAATCACTAACAAAATAAAGATGATAACCAAGAAGAAAACTTTGATATTAATCAAATAAAAATATTGGTTGTAGAATATATCTCTTCATACAATCTTAGGCCTTCTTATATGGGTATCAATATTACCAATAATAGGAGGACTAGAAAAGGTGAAATGACGAGGATACCAAGCACACCACAATCTTTTCGATATCAACATATAAGTCTGACACCTTGCGAGATCTAATATAGATAGAGACTGTCAAGAAGATAGAAACCACAAGGTACACACTTGGTATATAGTTACTAGTTCGAATCGAACCTAAAGTTATAGGGATCAACCCAAGTGTTTGGGATTAACGTGCAATGTGCTTACTTTTAATTATAACTAAAACAATAATTATAATTACGAAAAGTAAAGGTAAAGACGCAACAAGATTTTGTTAACGAGGAAACCGCAAATGCAAATGCAAAAAAAAAGGGGACCTAGTCCATTTTTGAAAGCCGTTATACAAAGACATTACCAACTTCATATAGTTGAGACCAAGTAAACTACCATTAGTTACCTAGTTACCAAGTATCCCTGCGCCTAAAACCAATCTGGCCAACACACACGAACCCTAAGATACAATCCACTATCTTAAGTTGCTTCAGACTATTTGAAGACTTTAATCACTCAACACATACACAATCCTTGATCAACATTGATCTCACACACTTCTCATCTTCCCTCCTACAGATCGACCCATCCTCTCTTGTGACCGAATTGACTCTGGAACGTCAATTGTCCGGAGTCCTACAGATTTATCTCTCGAATTAAAAGCACTCCCTTTGTAGTGCATCTGTTTGCAAAAGGTTAAATAAATTTGTCTCCTCCACACGGTCGTCTCTTCATTTTCCTATAAACCAGCAAATCATTTTCTCCCATAAACAGATTGGCGACCACAGTGGGAGATTAATCTCTCAGTTGCAATCTCAATTCGTCAAAAATAGTTGATCTTAGGTCAGGCTCAGTTACAAATCCTAATCTGAATGCTGCTAGCACTAGCAACAATGGTGGTACTCCAGAGACTACTCCCGCTTCCAACAACGGTACTGGCGGTACCACTTCTCTTCAACCAAAATCGGAAACAATCCTCTCTTCGGCCGGTCTCCTGAAGAAATCAGACAAAATTCTCCCACCATAGCTGATCTCATGAAGGTGCAAGAAACTCTCTCCAAAAATGAGATTGACATGGCTACCACTCAGAAAAAGTAATGCACCTATCTCAAAAATCTCACAGACAAGATGTCAGAGAAAGCGCAAGAGAAAGGAAAATCCAAGGCCGGTTGCTGATCCTGCGATCTCTCCAATTCATGTGGTGGATGATGCTGAAGTTCGCAAAGCTACAGATGACCCTCCAGCGAAAAAACCATCCAGTTTCATCACTCGTGAAGATTTGGAACGCCTATTGAAGAACCACGGAAAAGATAAGACATCTTCTGTCCATCGTCACCAACCTCCATACCCTGCTGCTACGCAAAGGATTCCTCTTCCAAAAGGTTATACCTCTCCAAATTTTACTCTTTATGATGGAACAGGCAATGCTCGAGAGTATGTTTCTCGGTTTCTGAAATCACTGGGCGAACATGAGTACAACCATGTCGTCCGTCTGAAGGAATTTTCAAAGTCTCTGAAAGGCATAACATATACCTGGTACAACAACATCGCACTAGTAAGTATCACTAGTTGGGGAGAAATGATTAATGCTTTCTACAGAAAACACTTCTTCGTTTCAGAGCAAATCACTCTCTCTGATCTATTAAGGATGTTTAAAAGGAGCGATGAACATCCCAATGTTTATGTGAAAAGGTTCAGAGTTCAGGCCCTAGACTGTCACGATCCAAACGTCATAGAACAACAACTTGTGGACTTGTACGTAAACGAAATGATCCCGTTCTACAGAGCCTTACTGGAAAATCTCCGGTTCCAAACTTTCTCAAAACTTTCGTAATCGTACAAAGTACTTATACAAGAATCAATTTATGAACATTAAGCCACGGTTTGCAAAGATTGCATTCCTTAGATCATAAATATATTAGTTCATGAGTATGAGAATCATACATGACCGATTCTAGAACTTTACCACTGTGTTCGCCAACCAAGTACGCGAACAGCAGCTCCGGACCTTGGCCTGTCCAGTCGTTTGCAAACCCGATTCGCAAACAGCCGTCTCGGACCCAACTCAGGTAAAACCGTTCCCATACTAGGTATGCAAACAAGGTTCCCGTACCTTCTCAGGTAAAACCGTTCGCATACTAGGTACACAAACAAGGTTCCCGGACCTGAATCATTATAAAACAGTTCACATGCTAGGTATGCATACCATCCAGACATGGGTAATTGTTCTAAACTCTCATTTCAAATTGAAACATCCCTGGAAGACTACAATGGTTGTCTCACACAAACCATTAGCTTCAAGTAATTTTCAAGTGATCGAATGATCAATACGAAACTTCCCAAGTTAACATTAAATGACTGTCTCACACAAATTATATAAGATGTTCAAGGTAATTTTCACATGATCATCTTTTGACTTATATTTAGTTCCCAACAATAAATTGTTTCCAACTAAACTCGTCAAGAATATGATGAACATAACTAAAGCAAAAAAAATTCGGACACATATTTCGAGAAATATAAAAGCGAGTTAAGATCAACTAGAAATATCAAATGTGTATAATGTAAAATTCTATATAGCTATACAACTTGGTTTCATTAGAAGATAGAATAAAATAGACTTTTGAGTGATAGATAAGTTTTAATCTCCACATACCTTTTGTTGATGAAGTTCCTCCAAGCTTCTCAGTAGGTCTTCGTCTTCAATTGGTAAACGTCGTGAAGTCTAAAACTCAACTGTACATTCTATCCTAACATAGTTATAGGTAGACTATAAATAAAGTATATAGTTTTGATCAACTAAACTTGACAAACAAGCTTGAGATAGCAACGCTTGCGAGTTCGACCAGCAGTGCTCTAACAAAAACATATATTATGAAAATCATAATTAAATAATTTTCAATATTTACGGGATCACCTTGAGCATCAAGGAATATCTTTGAACAATTAATGATAAGAGTTATGTACATGTTCAAATGATGTCGACATCTAGAAGTTTCTCTCAGCAAACCCTAATTCCAAGATCTCACAAAATATAAAGAGATATGTGAATATTGGAAACTCGGTTTTGCTCCTTGGTATCGGTTGTACCATGACTCACAATGTAAGTTGTGACCGGTTATACCATGCTTCCCAAACTAGGTTGTGACTGGCTACACCATGCTTCCTAAAGGTAGCTTGTGATCAGTTACACCTTACTTCCCAAGTTAGCTTGTGACCGATTACACTTGCTTCCAAAAGTAGCTTGTGACCGCTTACAACTAACTTCCCAATGTAGCTCGAGACTTGTCACACCTTGCACCAAAAAGTAGCTTTTGACCGATTACAACTTGTTATACACTAAAGGCTATGACTGGTTATACCTCAATTCTGAACATAGGTTAAGATAGATTTTACCTTGTCATCTTGTATTGGTCTTTCAAAAGATATTCAATAAAGAACCGGACCAATCATGATTTCCTTTTGGATTATCAATCAATAATTCAAGAGATAAGAATCTTGTTCGTTTGAGGTTAGTTGATTGTAAAATTTGTAGGCATCTTTGATGGAAATCGGTTTAGTAGTCCATGAATCTTCAGCATCTAGCATTCTGCTGGATTTCCAATACTAGGTGATGAGATCAAGATTGCGAATGGGGATACAACCGCTTCATGGTTGGATTTAGTATCAGTGATGTTGTTGGCGTCTTTTCTTTCTTTGAAGGCTTGGACCATGTATTATCGCAGGCCATGGATGTCGGGGATTCGATTTAAATATTCTATGTCTGGACGAGATTTGCTATAATTTAAGTATTTTCATATGTTTCGACATTCATACTTATGCATGGGGGTTTCGAAACTTCTAAACAAATGTTATTTGTTTTTTATAATTAATCCAATAATTAACCTAAATGCCAGCAGAGAGTTGGGAGTTACATAACTGTCAAATAACTCTGCAAACAAGTACAAAATATGAGACATTACAAAGGGATTTGTGGAGCAATTGCATTTAAAGTTTACACAAGTAAGCAAGACTTTGCGCTAATAGTATTGATGCTAGGTTAAACCAAAACTCATAAAACGTAGTTTATTCGATTGAACTACCCCTGAGTGCACTTCTCCTTGGTGGTTCGAACGAATATAATCCAATAGTAGAACGACTTCTTATCCGAGGATATAATGAATTTTTTGGATACAAATAACATTTGTCGTTATCCTATATTTCAAAAAATAATAATATGTGATTAAGTTTAATAACAATGATAAATTCTTTAATCATAATTCACCCCACCTAAACCTACTCGCATTAAAAGCGAGATCAGATCCCTCCCGCTCCGTTATTTGACCAGGTTGCGTCAGGTTGTTATAAGTACAATTATATATTCTTTCCATCCTTTTGTAACCTATTATGAATTTCCAAATTCAAGATGCACATCAGTTTACTTGATGCGCCGATTGATCTAATCAGTATAACACTGAATCATAAACTTGATTGATAAATAGTCATGATTCCCTTACTTGTTCAATCACTCCAAGCTTACTTTTATCGCTTTAATAGTAAAAGGAAGAAAAGAAAGGAGTTTCAAACAAAGATCTTGTAAATGATATGGTCATATATAATTAGTCACAAATTTAACTTATATTTCCCAATTAATTTTACATTGTAACTCTGTTAAATTAATATGTTTATGACAAAATATATTCTAGTATTATAACTTCGTTAAAATTTATTATTTTAGAGAGTTTATTAGTTTACCGAGTTAAATTTAACTTGTGGAAGCCTAATTGAAATCAGAGAAATCTATTATTTTAAAGAGATTGTTAATTTAAGGATGTTATGCAGTACCTTAATATTAACAATTGATATCTTTTATCGATCGTTTTGTTCTCTTTCTAACATGAGTCTCTCCACATAAGTGATTTATATAAGTATGAAATTCAATCCAAGGGTTGAAAACTAGGGTCACGACCTTTATGACGAGGAATCTTGTCGGAATACTGGTGAAAGGGAAGACGACGGAGAAGTTTTTAGTTTGAGGGTTAAAAGGAAAAGAACATGCAAACAAAACCATTCAACTTTTGAAAGAACCAAAACTTTTACGTCTAATATTTCTCATTCGTCGTCAACATCTATGGAGTACTACTTATTAGGTAGGTAGGTGTGCAGGGTCGGGGTTTATGATGTTCACGTGCATCTATACATGTTAGGAAACACCAATCCAAACATTTTATTGGGTGGTCGGCTATGGGTGAAACTGACTTTCGTTTCGGTCAAAACGATGATAAGGTATGTGCATCCCTCATAAATAGCAAAGATGTCCCAACACACGTGTGATACACAACCATAACATTATACACAAATTTCACATATTACTTTGATAATACTCCCTCCTTCCCAAATTAGTTGAGCTAGTCATTTTCAAATTTTGTCCCATTAATAATTGACTTTATATCATTTGATAGTCATGTTTATATTCGTCATGTAGGTGTTTTAAAATACTTTTCAATGATATAAAATTTACGAATATCCATGATATAGTTTGAGAGATAAATCATTTCTAAATTGTACCACTAGCTCAACTAATTTGGGACAGAGGTAAGTATGTACTAATAATACTTGAACTATTTGTATACGCATTATTTCATTAGTATATATATATATATATATTGAACAAAAGATAATATTATTGAAACATCTAAGAAAACAGACACACGTTTTGCATCTTTCTGTAATAAGGGAATAATCACAGGAGGAACAGTGTCAATCCAAATCTGATTTAGCTAACCTTGACAAAGCATCAACTACTTTATTTCTTTCCTTTGGAACATAAGAGCATTGCCATGATATATTGTTCTATCTTAATATCCTTAACTAGATGCAAGAGTCTTCACTCTATGGATCAATCTTCTCTGTTAACATCATCTACCACTACTTTGCAGTCCAACTCAAACAGAACTTTCTCCAGCCTTAGATCCCTTACCCATCTTACAGCTTCCCAGAGTCCCATACATTCTGCTTGTTCTGCACTTCTAATAATCCCTATATGGATGCTCCCTGTTGCTTGTCGGGTACCTGCACAATTAAGTAGTATCAGTCCAATACCACCAAATTTATCAATATCATGATATGAACCATCACAATTCATAGTTAGCACGTTAATAGGAGGTGGTAACCAATGAATTTTTTACGATTCACTTTAAGTAATTTGTTATGGATGGGAGATTCACTTTAAGTAATTTGTTATGGATAGGAGATTCTGCGTAGGGTGTTTTTCAAAAAAATAAGTTACATCTTGTGTAAATCTTCTCTTGTATATATTTTGTTTGATGTTCTTATATTTTAATGGGAAATATCACGTATTTCATAACGTGTCCTGATCCTATTTTTTTAATTTTTTTTATCTGTGCCGGCATTAGGCCTATGCATATGCACATGCCAAACACTGATATTTTGCTTATATGCACCCATTATGGGTATGCCAAACTGCCAAACTGCCAAACTCATATGCCTATATGCCAGGAATAACATATAGGCATACACGACAGACTCTCCAACGAACGATAGAGTGTCGATCGCTCGATGGTCAAGTCAGCGCTCGTTGGTCATTCCAGCGCCAACGCCAGTCAAGCTATCTCTCGGCTCTCTGATCATCACTTATCAGATCTTCATCCAACGACTACCATTTTTCCCATCAAATACATAATTTCTATCCATTCCAAACCAACTTCAAATTCATTTAAACATGCCTAGTGCTTGCATAACCGAAGTAGATTTTACTCCAGAGGAAGATGTTTCTCTAATTCGATGTTGGGTTTCAGTTGAAAGCGATAGAGATTTCAATTTAGAGACTTTTAACTTATGGGACATTGTGTTTCAAAGGTTCACGATGTTAAGTCACGTAAATCCATCCAGAACAAACGAGTGTCTTCAAAACCGTTATTGTTTCATCAATAACAATGTTAGAAAATATCAACAAATTATGTGGTTGATAAAAGGGGATAATCCTGGGTTGTTAAATGAAGAACTAAAAATTATAGCTCGTACCAAATTCTCCGAAGACAGCGGAAGATGGTTTAGTCACAACGAATGTTATGAACTCTACAATGTTCATGTGGATGGATTCAAATTATAAGTATTGTGTTATGCAACCAAGGTTAATTTTTAATAAAATGTAAAACTAGTTTGTATTTGAATATCAATCTAAAAAAAAGTTTCCATTAATTAAAAAAAAATCACATTTCAACTAAATTGCTTACGTAATTAAATTGCTTACATTTAAACTACTAATTACCTTGTCCATTTCCTCCCTGACCAAAGATCCAATTGCCTGCGTTTTCTGGATCAAGAGTGTTGTTCAACATATCAGTTAGCGAGCCGGTTTGAGACTCACTTGGTGCTTGAGTCTCATCATAATCACCATAACCTTGATAAACAATGGGTTCAGGGCGCATGGGAACATCATACAAATCTTGAAATACGTGTTGTTGATATTCTTGAGGAGTTTGCTGCAATGGCTGCTGGAATGGTTGAAATGCTGATGAGCTTGAGGAAATTGGGGGATGGAGGCAATTGGGGTATACAAAGTCGATTGCCTAATTACTTCCATGTTCACACCACCACCTGGAGTCATTATGTCAGTTGGAAAATGACTAAACATACGTGCAGGAGTTGTATCCAAACCAATGTTTTCTTCACCACCATGTACTACTTGACTATCTAACACTAGGTTTGGAGTAGAACTTTCTGGTAACTCCTGTATAGAACGACGTCTCAATCTTATTTCACTTCCATGAAAATGGTGGCATGGTTGACGATGAACTTTAAGAAGGATATGCAAATGCGTCACCCGTCTCTGGGTGAAGGTTGGGAAGGAAGAAATTCATCGGCAAGTGGCATCCTACCTAAAGCTGGGAAATCCATGCGACCCAAACTTTGCGGTTGCATAGAAATATTGGGCTTGAAAATAGTGTTCAACCAAACTAGGTTTTCATTTCTGTCCATTGGCTCCTGGATAAATTCATCAGCTTCTTGCCAATGATGACCTTCCCTTTTCAATTTGAAGTAATCGTATTCTGAAACCTCTGAACTTGGATAAGGGTTGACGGCTATCATTGATCTTCTTTGCAACTGAAGAAGTTGTCTTTCACTATAATACCAAACACCCTTTTCAGAAATAGGGTTGTATAACACCATCCTTGTAAGGCTTAGATGTATCATTCTTTGAGCTTGCTCTTCTTCGAACTCAAGTATTGCTTCATACGGCTGGGAGATAAGGTTAAGGCTTGTTCTACAGAACTGCTGAATCTTATGAACCATGGCAGTATGTTGACCATCTTCAATCCGTGTAGGTTCCCAATTCTCGGAATCATACTTCCGTAAATACATTGGTATGCTTCTTAAGAGAAGGTTCCAAACACGGAACCATGTATACTACCAATACTGAAAATAATAACATTACTGTGAAAAATATTGGTTCTTTTTAAACTCCCCAAAATGCATTAAAACTATCTTTGACACACGTCGAGCAATCACCGAGGGCCATGTAAATATCTGATAAAATCGAAGACCCCCAATCATATGTTGGTGCTTGCTCTAAATCTTCTAATGCTTCGAGAAACCCAATTAACACCACTGAGCTAGCATTTGGAAATAGACATTGGCCTAGTGCCCACAATACAAACAGACGTTCAAGCTCCTCATAATGGTCGGGGAACAAATATTCATTACCATCTACCCTGTTTTCATTCATTTTCCTAGCATAACGTATGAAAAATTCTTTCAATCCACTTTTAACCATGCGCTTTTAATTGTCTATATGAAACATTTCCTTCTACATCACTTGAATATAAGGGAGTCTTTGTTTCCATTTATCTTCTGATAACCAATTTAGTTTGTTAAATGGAAGTAAGTTCCCAGCACATGGAATTCCCGTTAACATGTACAAATCTATCAGTGTAACTCCTATTAATACTAATTATTCATAATTAAAATTTGTTGATTTTTATAAATCAAAACACATAATCTAAAAATTAAATTATTAGAAAAAACTGAATTACCGTATTCAAAGTCCTTGAAAAAGAAAGTGTTTGTAGTCTTCCACCATCGTTCTAATATAACTTGAACTCCTTGAGTCATGTGGTTTCTAGGTTGTATATGATATAGATGTCGCCAAGGATATCTTCTAACTCTCTCTTGAACACCATGGGGAAGTAATTAAAAAATCGTATGTAACTCAGTCCATCCACCTCTTAGAGTTACCGAATTAACTCGCTCCTCATGGTCAGATAGGTGATTAGAGAACATACCTTCACCGGCTACTTGTCTGACATTATTAAACTCATAATTTGTATCCACAACAAAACTTATTCCACTGGCTGGGGTACTAGTACATCCTTTGGCTTTTCTATTTCTTTTTCTTCTCTCCAAATTTGTTTAAAACGAAAGACATTTGTTTAAGAAAAAGATTTGAGAAGAGTTGAGAACAGAAGAGAACAAGGTGCGGTATTTATAGGCGTTAGGCCTATTCCTATGGGTATGGCAAAAAAATGCTGTTTGGCATACCAGGTGGCATGGCAAACCAATTGTGCCACTATGGGAAATCCAATAAGCGATAGACATTATATCGAGCGATATAAATAGTATCGTTGGCGATATTAATTATATCGACCATTGGATTTTTTGCGACGGCTATTTCCCCCTACTGGTTCCTATATATACGCCCTCATATTTCTCCAAGGTACCCACATCTACTTCAACCTGTATTTCACCAATTTCTCTATCTTTATTCTTATTTTAAATTTCAATGGCGAGATCCAATGAAGAGAGGAATATTATTATGAATCAGTTTAGATTACAACAAGAAATTCATCGAAGGAGGTTGCAATAACTTGACGATGAGGAAGCTGAAGATAATAAACTCATCGACATTTTGATGCTAGTACATACATGCCAAATACCTAGAGTTCCAGAGCCACAAGAATTATTCTCAAGAAGGTATACGTATCGAGGGAGGGAATTTTACCATCAGAAGTTGATGCACAATTATTTTCTTCCCAATTGTGTGTACTCTGGTCGAGATTTCCAAGGTCGATTCCGTATACTTCGGCATCTGGTGATAAATATTATTTAAGAGTTTTTTCGGGTAGAACCTCAATTTAATTATCAGTTTGATGCACTGAATATTAGAGGTCATAGTCCTGAACAAAAAGTTACTTCGACTTTAAGGATTCTAGGTTATGGAAGACCAGCGAACGATGAGTATCTTCGTATGGGTAAAACAACTTCATTCACTTACCTTTCATTGTCTTGTGAAGTAATTATTAATTATTTTGGTCCAACGTATTTACGAAAACCAACCGAGGAAGATGTTAGACAAATATTGAGGGAAAATGAGGAAAGAGGATTCCCAGGAATGCTAGATAGTCTCGATTGTATGCATTGGGTATGGCAAGGATGCCCTGTTTATTGAGACGGTCAATATAAAGGTCATTATCCAAAACCAACAATTATCCTTGAAGTTGCCGCTTCTTACGATTGTTGGATATGACACGCTTTTTTTGGTCTTCCGAGTTCACAAAATGATATCAATGTTTTGCATAAGTCGTCTCTGTTTGAAGATTTGAAGCATGAAATTTGTCCCCAAGTCCGTTTCATGATTAACGACCACCAATACAATCGTGGGTATTATCTTGCAGATAGTATCTACCCAAAATGATCCACCTTGGTTCAATGCTACCGTCAACCTCCTGCCGGTGCATTAGGCCGTTCATACCGGCATTTTAACGATGCCCAAATGGGAGCGAGGAAGGATGTGGAACGCTCTTTTGTAATTTTTAAAAGGAAGTTCGATATCATTTGTGGCATGTATCGTGGGTTGAGTCCTCGTGAAATGCACAAGACTATGCTCACTTGCATAATTCTTCATAACATGGTAATTCAGGAAACCCGTCGTAATCCGGAGTGGACTAACTATGAAGATGAAGATTTGAGGCCGGAGATTCAATCACAAAGAGGCGTCCCTGCAAGGAATTATGCTCAAATGACTAATTACATTCAGAACCGAAATTTATATGACAGTTTAAGAGAAGATATGAGATTGAATCTTTGGGCAGAGCATGGAAGACAATAAGTTATGTAATTTAATTTATGTTTTCTGTATTTTAATTTAAGTTATTTAAAAAAAATCTAAGTTATGTATTTTTATTTAAGATATTTATTTTGATTTAATTTATGTATTTTTATTTAAGTTAATGAGCAATAGACTTATTTAAAGTTAATGAGCAACAACATTTCAAATTAATCAACATTTCATTTCAAACTAATATTAAGTAGAATGCAACAACAACATATCAAATTAAAATGCAATACTTTGAATTAGGGCTGTCAACGGGTCCGGTTCCTCCCGGGTATCATACTACCCGGAACCGGACCCTATTATTTTTTCCGGTTCCGGGTCTCCACGGTTCTGGGTCCGGTTCCTAAATTAGTTGGCCCAGAACCGGACCCTATTAAACAGTCGGGTACCCACCGGTTCCGGGTATTAAACGGGTACTTCAAGTTCAGTTCTATTACACATCAGGTCATAGAAATGTAAGTGGTTTACGAAGTCAATAAATTGTATCGAATCTTAATTCCGAACTGTTCACAATCCCAGCTTTAGTAAAACAACTCCTACATAACCAATTTAATCCCCACCCTTTATCTTCGCAGTTCTAATCTATAAAGAACTGCCGCCATCGTCCATGACCAGTAGAAGTTTACATCTACAATCTCAGACCATCATAGCAATTTGCAGCACAATCTCAGATAACACACAAACTTCCTTGTAGCTCCAGTTCCACCACAGCCTTGGCTTGCACGACTGTAACTCCAGTGCTTTGACCTCGGCTCTCAGCTCTATTGCGCCAATTCAGTCCCTCTGAGCATCGCCTTCATGCTATACTACTGACCCATTCATTCCATTTCCTTAACCAGTTCATGAGCTATTGCTTCTGTAATAGCGAGCCGACAAGCAATCCACATAAGCTTCATTAGTAACCCACTACTCTCCTCTGCAACTGTAGCTGCAACTTCATTTCGCATGCTTCAGTTCGGCACCAATGTATTCAGCCAAACTTCACCTGCAACGCCGAGCTCAGACCATTCATACAACACTTACAGACCAGCCTTCCCCACGCCATCCAATACCAACACAACACCATATTTTTCTTGTTCTCATGACCACTACCAGAAATTCCACCAACATCATCAATACCATCTCTATCTCCATCATCTCAGGCTCAGGCCACTAACCCATGAACATCATCAATACAAAACTCATTTCAATCTCTGCATTCACGGAAATTCCAACAAAGCAAACCCCAGTTCAGAAGCTCCTTCTCAGTACAAGCTTTAATCAAACAACCATTACCAACCTCAGTTGTTGCTTCAATTTCTCTTAAACCCATTGCAGTAGCAATAATTCTGCACTCAATCCAACAGCTTCTTGATCACCAATTTCTGTTTCATATCACCACTACAACTCCCATGTACAGCTCAACTACAACAAGTCAGCTGTACAATTTCTTCTCGGACAGTTTCTTGGCTCCTGCAACAGATGCTTGCACTCTACCAACAACATCACACCTGCAATGCATAATTAATCGCAGTTTCATTCGAACACAGACCAACACATACCACTTCAGTTGCTGCATCTCATTCTGTAGCTCTAACATCATTACAACTGCAGCTGCAACACCATGGCCAGCTTCAATTCATGACAGCATCTTCTTCTAGATGTGAATAGCTTCAAACCCTCTCAGACCACCACAGCTGGCGTTCAACTTAGAAACC
This sequence comes from Papaver somniferum, assembly GCF_003573695.1. Lineage (NCBI taxonomy): Eukaryota > Viridiplantae > Streptophyta > Magnoliopsida > Ranunculales > Papaveraceae > Papaver > Papaver somniferum. The sequence continues at coordinate 6,326,549 of NW_020622934.1, forward strand.
CTGATTCCATTTCATGAACACCACCATCAACAGCTGAATCAAAACTTAATCTCAGCATCGAGAAAAACCCCAAAACTGACAAACCCTAACTCTTCAATTTCAATTTCAATTTCAACTTCAATTTCAACTTCAATTTCAACTTCTCTTCACTGTGTGCTCTCTAGATCTGTGGACTCTTCCAATTCTTCTTTAAATTCCTCCATCTATCAACACAATCATAGAAGTAACGAGTTCTTCTTAATCTCCACCTTCAATCTTCACCAGATTTACAACATCATATGTTTCTCGACTGAAGCTTATTCTACAAATCCAACCCAACACAGTTCGATTTGTTAACTCGTCATAACTCTCGATTCCCTATCTCAAATCAACAGCCGCAGTCTCAATTTCTTTCTCTGAATTTCTAAACCTTCCTCAAACAGCAGCCGTCATGACTTGCCTCGGCTCTCTGAAATTGAGGTGGAGTGAAATGAAGAGGTGAAAATTGTAGAACCACCTCCATCTATCCTCAAATACCCACACTTGAAAACAGATCAAATACAACAGCATCACCATCGTTATCAAGATCTAGCCACTAATTAAAAAGAACTGCCGATTGAGTATGGATAAAAGTTATTTAATCAATAAGCAGATAATCATCTACAACTTCAAAAGCTAAACAAAGGAATTTTAAACAAACAAATTTTATTATTATTAGTCAATCCTCTAATTGATAAAGAGATTCGAGATATACGTTTGACAAAAAAAATTTTGCAGTAAACATTTACAACTTACGAAATTAACAACTTTGAATTTTAACTTTTAGCTACAACCCATCATTAAACGTTACTAAGATAGCAGATCTGAAACAGTGTCTCCTCATTATAACACATGAAAAGATGAAAATTTCATCAGGACAATAAATTATTACATAGATGGAGAGAATGAAAGGCCAATTTTGAGCGGAGCTTGGAACGGAGGGTGAAAGCAGAAGAGTCAGATGCGGAAATTTTAGGTTATGTTTGTCTATAATTGTTAACGACGTATAAATATAACCTTTCACATGACCGAATTAACCCCAGAAAAACAAATACTTACAATACCCGACTACCCGACGGGTAGAAACCGTATGGAACCATTTATTAACGGGTCCATTCGGGTAATTATCCGTCGGGTCCTAACTTGTTAATGGGTCCTATTTTAGGACCCAGAACCGGACCCTATTCTCCCGGATCCGGTTCCGGTTGCGGGTAATGGGTACCCATTGACAGCCCTACTTTGAATTAAAACTTAATTTAATACATCAATCATTTAGAGGAACTACTACATCAAACTCATCATCAGTTCCATCATCATCATCATCACCATTGTTTTGGGTAAATCCAGCTTGTTGTTCAATCTGTGCTTGAATTATGTCAAATTCAAGTTGCCACACATGTTTTTGCTACGCGTTCATAATTGAAGTGTTATCTTGAAGGATGTTATGCTTATCACAGTCAAACCCAATTTTTTCTTGAGAAAGACGACTTTTTTCACTCTCCTTGTTTTGAAATTTCCTATCAACCGCTCTTTGCTTCTCGACGGTATTTTGATGTTCCATAAACTCCGCCATGTTAAATCCATCGGAACTCCCTCCTTCTTGAGATAATTTTCTAGCTTGTCTTGCATTGTTCCTCCCTGGCAATTTTCTCTTACCATCATCGTAATTATTAAAAACTAAGTTACCTTTTGGGTTTCTTGTAGTATCTGCTGAAGAATTTGAATTTGGTGTTGAGGGAGAAGAATTATATGGTGACCTTTCTGGTACTTGTTGATTAGTTATTAAGAAATCTGGATTATATTTGTTCAACAACTTCAAAATATGATAACAACTTTCGAAAGCGAACTGTTTACCATGTTTTCGCTGCCAATCTAAACAAACCCGTCTTTCAAAATCAACATTGTTCTGACCACTCTCCCTGCCTGCTCTCTTGGCTTGTATTATCAATGCAACATAAACGACTATTTCCATGTTGATTACAATAAAGTTCTGCCAATCCTTTTGCATCACGAGAATTGATGTTCATGCTTTGTTCTTCATATTTCAAAAATATATTATCCCACATGGTGTTACCATGTTGTTGTGCACCATCGATACAATCTTGGGTAAAATAAACATAATTACGACAAATGCATTCATAAACTATCAGGGTGTATTTTGCACCACAAACTTTGTTTTTTATAGCTTTGCCTTTATCTTGACTTTGAGATTGTGAATCCATATTACAAGAAATGAAAAGAATTGTAGAGAAGGTGTGATTGTTTTAGATTTGAAGAAGAAGATTGAGAAATTTTAGAGAGATTTAGAAATTCTGGTGTGAGTTGAAATGAGATTGAAATTAGATATTTATAGGTGGGGAAATACTAGCCGTTGGATGAAGATCTGGTAAGCGATGATTTGAGAGACGAGCGACAGGTAGACTAGCGCCAACGATTTAATGACCAGCGAGCGCTGAGTTTGACAGTTTGGCGTATCCATAGTGGATGCATATATGGAAAAACATGATGTTTGCCATATGCATAGGAATAGGCCTTAGAGAGTCAAACGTTGGCGATATTGATTATAACGCCAGTGCTGGAGTCAATAACGCTCGATAAAAACTCGGTCGCTCCATGATTTTCCCATAATAGCACAATTAGTTTGCCACGCCACATAGTATGCCAAACATATTTTTTTGACATGTGCATAGGAATACGCTATAGCTATCCAATCTCCAAATCCGACTAGAAGCACTAAAAAAAATCATATGCGGAGCACGTGCAGTTAGTCGGTAAACCAAAAAAGAAAAAAGCACACGACATCTAAAAAGAAAAAAGAGGCATGTCGCAGAATACTTAGACGCCAGCAAGTTATACTTCCCAAACTTCTGTCTCCCACACACTGTATAAAAGACATTAGTAACTCCCCCAATTTCGTCTTCGAAACTTTCTTCACTTTCCTAAATCTCTCTCTTTTTTTTTCTTCTTCCGTCTCTTCTCTCCTCCCTCTATTTTCACTCTCATCTCTCAAACCTCACAAAGTTAGGTTTTATCAAAGCTCTCCTCCGATCAATCTTGTCGTGGTTTATGAGGTAAAAACCAAAAACCCTAATTTATGTTTAATCTTCATTTTCTTTCTTGTTCGTTTTATTTTTTTGTCTTGATTTTAGATCTGTTACGGATTTTAAAATGAAACCCTAAAATCTTTAAAAAAAAATTATTAGGAAAACATTGGATTCCGTTTTGATCTGTTCATATGATTGTTATGTTGTACTATGTTTTTTATTCCTGGATTTGGTTTTTATCTAGGGTTTTCGATCTTAGATTGGGAGTTTTCTTTTCTTGTTTTTCTTTTGGATTTTAGTTTTTAGAGTTATGGGATTGTTATTACTGGTAGAAAGATTGTTTTTTTTTTGTTTGTTTGACTATTTAAGAATCTAACCTGTGTAAATTTTGATTTTTTTCTTTCTTATTTGGTAGCAGCTCGAAGGAGAGACCCACTCTTGGGTATGTGAAATTTAGTCAATTCAGTTTTTGTACACCTGTTTATTGTATCTTAGATTCATATCTGGGAAACTAGTTTACTTCGTGTTTTTAATGCTTTTCTCATTAAGGAGGTTTGTAATTGTCGATTATTGTGTGTTGCTATTCAGTGGTACGCGGATTAAGACCCGCAAACGGAATATTGCAGCGCCTCTGGACCCTGCAACATTCGCAGATGCAGTGGTCCAGATATATCTGGATAATGCCGGCGATCTTGTAGGTTCCTCTTTTATTCAATGTTGCATGTTTTTCTTTAATTGTAGAAAGTTGTGTGTTCTAATATATGCCTTGGTAGTGGTAGTTGCTTCCTTGATGATATTGCACTTTATATCTGACCTAGATTTTGTATTTACAGGAGCTTGTTGCTAAGAACATCGAATCTTCAGACCTTAACTTTTCAAGATACGGTGACACATTTTTTGAGGTGACATTCTTATTACCCTGAGAATTTTCCATTATTGGTACTACTTGTGGTGGAAATCTTTAGTTCCGCTAACTCAGCCACCATTTGCGGTCCCAAAGTTATACTGAGTTTTTCTGGCATCAGGTAATATTCACTGGAGGGCGTACTCAACCTGGCACAACAAAGCCTGATGAAGGGGAGCGTCACACTGCGTCTGTTCTAGATTGTGAGCCAACACGTGAAGCTATTTTGCCATCTGTGCTCTACATACAAAAGATTCTGCGTAGGAGGCCTTTCCTCATCAAAAATCTCGAAAATGTCATGCGAAGATTCCTCCAGTCACTGGAGCTCTTTGAAGAGAATGAAAGGAAGAAACTTGCAATTTTTACAGCCCTTACCTTCTCCCAGAAGCTGTCAGGTCTTCCACCGGACACAGTGTTTCAGCCACTGCTCAAGGGTAATCTTGTGGCAAAGGGGATAGTCCTTTCTTTCATCACAGATTTCTTCAAGGAATATTTGATTGATAACAACCTGGATGACCTTATTTCGCTTCTGAAGCGAGGGAAAATGGACGATAATCTCCTCGAGTTTTTCCCTACTGCAAAACGTTCTGCCGAAGGGTTTTCTGAACATTTCACGTAAGTAGTTACTTAAGATGATGCAAATACTGATACGGTGCCGTAAAAATATTATTCCGATCTTTAAAATACTGAGAGTTTATTAATATCGCTGTTGCATGCTATAGACTTCGATAGATATTTGGTTGAATTGTTTTGGTAGTTAAAGTTGAAACAGTATAAATCTTTCAAGAATGATTTTTTTTGGTCTCACTTCTTTATTGCCATTTGGTAAGTCCTGCCTGAACTTGTGTTTATTAGGAGTAGGCTACGGGTATGTTCATCACCTCCTCAGTCATCCCATGTAGTCTTTTTTAACATTTTGCTTCAAATTTTGATTAGTGAATTATTTTATGACAAGGAGAACTTTTTGATTAGTGATTATTTTGTGACAAGGAGAACAGTTCCAGTTTGCGGTTTCTATTTTGAATGTTGAAAACATTAATTGTTCATTCTACTTCACTGGATGTGAAGTTGACATCTATGCGTTTGTCACTGTTGCTCGTCTTTCAGCAAGGAAGGGATGTTAGATTTGGTTGACTACAATGCGAAGAAGATGTTTGATGTCAAACTGAAGGAGATGAAATCTGCATTGACAACTCAGATAGCAGAGGAGACTGAGATATCCGAGGTCATTGAAACTGTTAAACAACGGGTTAAGGATGCTAATTTGCCTGATTTTGAAGTTGTTCGCATTTTATGGGATGTGTTGATGGATGCTGTACAGTGGTCTGGGAAAAACCAGCAGCAGAATGCTAATGCAGCTCTTCGCCAGGTATGTTTTTGTGGCTATATTCTTATTGTCCTTTAATAAAACCACTTGGAAACTTGATGTTCTACTTTGGTTGCAAGTTATAATTTAAGTATTCTTGGATGATCGAGTGTTACATCTCAGGATGATGTTACTAGGATGAAACTTGCATGCAGTTTTATGTCTGCTATTTTCTTTTGTGAGCTTGATCTTTGGATTTGTCGTTATTTCCTATTTTGCACTGCCGGTTTTAGTTGGTCGCAGCATGTTTCATTTTCTTGTTACAGGTAAAAACATGGGCAAAGCTTCTGAACGCCTTTTGTACCAACGGAAAGCTGGAGCTTGAATTAATCTACAAAGTCCAAATTCAATGCTACGAAGACACCAAACTGATGAAGTTATTCCCTGAAATTGTTCGAAACCTCTATGACCAGGACGTACTTGCAGAAGACACGATTCTTCATTGGTTCCGCAAAGGATCAAACCCCAAGGGCAGGTGAGCAGTTGAGACAATCTTTATTTAAACTGTTTGAATCTGTGTATGCGTGTGAAACTCTGCCTTGATCGGTTTCAGTGTCATTGATTTGGTTTCCGTTGTTGCAGACAAAGCTTTGTGAAAGCTTTGGAACCATTTGTTAATTGGCTGGAGGAGGCTGAAGAAGAAGAATAAGTGTGCAGGAGATGGTGCTGACCTTGGAGGTTACCTTTAAAGCCCCCAACCAATCTCTCTTACCAAATGAGGATTGGAATGTAGTCTCAACCTCCCCTCCCTGCCCTTATGGCTTGTTATGAGTATAACAAACTTTTATTTCCGTATCTAGTTCACAACTTAATGGCGTGCTGTCGATGATGACGAAACTTGTGATTGTTTATCTTATTTGCGGAATAAATTTTACTAATTTTCTGTGTTTTATGTATTTGCAAAATTAGCCAGGTGAATTATAATTATCAGAACTAGAACTTGATTAATCTTTTATGCTAGTCCGCAGTTTTGGTTACACTTATGTGGTGGTTGATAAAGTAACCAAGTATTGTCTGCTGTGTCTAGCTTGTTTCATTATTTCATCTAATGGTGGTAGTACTTGTTTGCACTGCCTTGATCGCCTGTTGGTGTTGTCGATAGGTAAAATGCGAACTTAACTGTTGCCTGAGGTTGGCTTGGTGTAATACTCCCTCCGTCGTCCCCATTATAAAGGCGGGGAAGTAAATTTCTTTAATCGAAAGGCGTAAAACCAACTCCAATGTGAATTCTTCCATATTTACCTTTATTAAAGAACAGGATATTAACAAACTTATAGTTAATACCTTACTAATTCCCAAGAAGAACAAATATTCCAATACAATTATTATTATTCCAATGGATAAAAATTCTTAATAAATTAATAAATTGATGTTTTCGATATTTAATTGATGTTTTCGATATTTCCTAAATAAATATAGGGGACAGAGGGAATAGTTTATTTGAGTGATAGTTCATACGATCAGCATTAAATACATTCACTGTATAATACTCACTCTATAGGAGATGATGTTACATATAGGGGACAGAGGGAATAGTTTATTTGAGTGATAGTTCATACGATCAGTATTATACATTCACTGTATAATACTCACTCTATAGGAGATGATGTTACATCGTCAATCATCGTGATGCAAATCAATTTGAGAAATCACTTCGTGTTGACGTCTTTGGTTTCAGAGCAAGTATATTGGACGAAATGACGATCACCTCACCCTGAGTCTGAGCGTCTGTTTCCTATAGAACTGGAACAGGACATACCTGAGCGAATCAGAACCAAAACTTAAATAGGAAATCAAAGAACCGGTTTTTAGAGACACTAGTATCTTCTAGGTTGTCAATGTCAACTAGACTGGACAGGCAGTTCAGTAAGTGCAGTCGGGTCTCACCACAGTTTCTGAAGAAAGAAGAAGAAGAAGATGTTCAAAGACAAGAGCCCTGGTTTGAAGATTCTCTGGGTTTGGACTTTTGGAACTGCTGCAGGTATTCTACTTTCTCTCCCTCTCCGTCTCCCTAAGCATGTGAATTGTGAACCCACCAAATCTCATTGTCTTCTCCCTACTACTTTTTTTTTCCTTGCCAGTTTTAGTTACAAGTGTTATGAAAACGAGAATACAAGATATGGAGAAGTTCATGTACACTGAAGAACAACAACAGCCGCCTGTTAGTCCAACTGAACCGACGACATTCGTGGATGATGTGCCGAAGCAGGACTCGTCTTAGGTTGGGTTTCTATGTACTTCACCTGGTTGAATGAATTTGTGTGTTCCCTTTTATTAATAAACTAGCCTTCATTCAGTTCAATTTAGTTTCTTTTGTTTGCAAATTTTGAATATTTAGTTGCATTTTTATTTTGGGAGGATTTGTTATGTATTTCTAGTTGCGTGCGCATTGTTTGTGATTTGTCTCAATATGATTGTGTATTGTATGAATTGATAGGAACTGAAACCGATTTCTTTCTAGTTTTTTAACCGCAACCCTAGACCTAAAATGTTCTCGCTGAGTTCTAGCGGCTAATTCTTGAGTTTACCAGCCTTAGAGACTCATTTAGTGTTAGATTTTGCTAATTTTTTGTGATACTGCATCTCTTTTCATGGGATTCTAAATTTTGATGATGATGCTTTGCTGTACGTTCAAGTCAAGAGAAGAAAGATGTTCTTCATTAAGCTCAGATTCCAGTTTTTTGGCTGCTACTTCCATATCTTGCTTTACCGTGTTCTAAAGGTAAATTGCTGTTACCTTTTTTTTTTCTCAGTTTGCATGTGTCCTGTGTTAATGGATATTCTTTGCTACCAGTGGAACCCTTCTAATTCAGAACCTAAACCCCCCTAAACCCCTTTTGTATCACACTCTTTAATTGTTCCACTTTTAACTTCCTGCAACCATACTTCACCCCTTCTCCTCTTTTCAGAAGCCAGAAAATCCTCACTTTGGCTCTTTGCGCAACTAAATTGCCCTAAAATTTCTTACCACTCTGAATACCTTCAGCCTCTGTGCTTTACCTCATCCAAAGTACCAATAGTGATCCTTGCAGTATTCTCAGATTCATAACACCCCCGACCAATTTGTGCACCAACAGATAACTTAATACCAGTTCTTAGTACCTAATTCCTGACCATGGCCTCATTGGTCTGGTGAGGTTTCTCGCCTAACAGTATCCTTGGAAATTCCATGAACCTGGAGGATGGAAGGCCATTTGAATTCTCTGATGTTCCAACAGACAAGTTGGCTGCCTAGCAACACCTTGGCGTTTTTACATCGTTGGTGGCTTTCTTCTCAGGCTGACATCAAGTCCCGTCAACTAAGTGTGCCTTGTTTTTTTTATTAGGAGGATTCATGGTGGTTTTTCAGTTTGACAATTAGGTTTTGAGTATTTTCTGTTAAGGATGAGTTATATCATAAGTTGGTTTGTGTGCGTCATAAGAAGAGGAGCTTCTGGTGGTGGTTTATTTGTGATCAAGCTATGAGATCCAGCAGAAGATATCTATGAACTGGTACTTTCAGAGGCAGATTTAGAGGTAAGTACGCATGACCTTTCTCCTGAGCACATTGAGGGGCATAATTTTAGTCTAACTCATGGCATATTAGGGACAAAAGGTGGATTTCAATACACCTTTTAGAAGTGAGAATGGCATGATCTAAACGCATGTAAGCCTGTAAGGCCATAAGGGTTAGAATCAATGTATTTCAGCCACCAAGGAACCATTCTCCATATGGTAATGGAGGTGTCAGCTGAACCTCCACAGCAGCAAATGGATACAACAGCAGCATCATCCCAAGCTCCAACATGAAAGAATTAATCCCATGGAAATTTTGTGTATCACAGGAAAGCAAACTAACCTACGGGCGTACTCTCTGAACCGGTAGACTAGACGAAGCTGCCTTTTTTTGATTGTTGACTTTTAGTCTGTTTATTGTATTAGACTCGATCAGTTCTTTTTGTATCTTAGCCTGCCTTTTACTACTTATCTTGTATTTGATAAGCACTGACTATGATATTAAGAAGCAGACAAAATTGCAGGGGTGTTATCAGTTTGAGGATGAGTCCAGATGATACAAGATGGAGGACTTGACATGACTTGGTAAACTTTCAAGACTAGAGGACAAGAAATGCTATGAAATCGTTGCATCGCTCAAGTAGAGCCTCTCCCTGCCTTGTGGATCAGTAGTGAAAGAAAGCAACCCTGAGGATCTCATCTTCTTTAGCAAACCTATCAACACAATTTAATAGAGGTCTCGAGACATACTTAGTTACAACATTAGATAGACATACCAGAAAGTAAAGGGACACACCACTGAAAGAGATTTTGAGCTTCCCAATTCATACCAGACTTTGGGCGAGTGCCGTTGCAAGTTACCACCAGGTTATTGCAGTCACTTGTGATGCAAAAAGAAGTGATTTTAAGTTCTTCAATCCATTTCAATGCAGCATGGAGAATTTTTGTGCTCTCTGCACTTTGAACTCTCTTGAGCTATCTGCGGTACTTATAAGGATAACTCTGTATCCCATAGTGTTACCAGATTTCCATGAAAGAACATCTATGAATTACAACTAATGTTGTCTGTAGTCTTCAGCAAAGTAATTTTTTTTTTTGATAGGTTAGAACAGTGGTCCCTGAAACTACACCTAAGTACATTACTTAGGATTTATGCTATTACAGGGGTACGATCCCTAACCTCCCCTATGGGAGGAGGAAGCTTGAGAACCATCAGACCACTTGATGGTTCTCCCAGCAAAGTATGGTTAACATGCATTTTTTTACTAATATATTTTTGGGAATAAGTAGGGGACTAAATCAATTTCTGAATGAATTACAGTGCTCAAACTGGAGTGCGTGAAACTTTCAAAGACATTTTTAGAACATATGTGCGTGAAACTTTCAAAGACATTTTTAGAACATATGTGGATGAGGAACCTGCCTCCAAAGTAACCGTCAAGACAGCCTTAGTAATGTTCATCAAAATCATTCTCAATCCTATTAAGTATTAGGACCCTTTGTCATCACTGGAAACTTGTCGTCAGATGATGATATGCCTTTAGCAGCATCTCAATTTTAGGAAAAAGAACTTTCCCTTTTAATTATCCTGATAATTTTATTCCTCTCCCCTCCTCCGAAAACGATTCATTCCGTTCTGCTAACTCGGAATCTTTCAGAGTCTTGGCCGAGTCTTCTGTGTCGGAATCGATTCTCCAGCTTGGGTCCGGTCTTTTACAGGATATCCCTAATCCAGTTCAACAAAATAGTGTTCCGGTTCAACGGATTAGTGATACTTTACCTTTGGTGAGCAGAAGACTTTCATTTTCTCCACTAGAAAATGCTAGGGATTCTTTCGATTCCCCAATTTCTTCCACTTCGCCTAGTGCATCTATGACTCAATCTCCACAAATTCATGATAACAGCATCTGCATTGCATCATCTTTTCAAACTCCAAAATCTCAGCCAAAATCTGCTTTCAAAATTTCGGTTTCAGAATTTTCATCTTCATCTTCTTCTGAACAAATATGTTCAATTCCCTCTATGGATGGAAAGTTTTTCAAAATCGATAAATATGGGTCAAACATTACAGAACATAAAGCAAAATCAAGTACTTATCTGCCAATTCATTTCCCAGAACTAATCCCTTCAAAGCAACAGAAGGAGACACATATATTTTTCTTATATTTCAAATTTAATTGTTAATTCAATTCTAGATTAAATCTGATTAACTATGGATACAAGATCGGGACGATGCGACAACAAAGTGTGTACTTGATAATAGGTTCCAAAAACCGAAACTCTATAGGATCAATTTCAAGTATTACGGAGTTAACATAAAGTGCAATTTACTTTAATTATAATAAAACAATTACAATGCGGAAAAGTAAAGTAAATGGCACAACAAGATTTTGTTAACGAGAAAACCGTAAATGCAGAAAAACCCAGGGACCTAGTCCAGTTTTGAATACTCTCAGAATTAAGCCGTTATACAAAATCTGATACCAACTTCGTATAGTTGAGACAAGCAGACTACCCCTAGCTACTTAGTTTCCTCGGTATCCATGCGCCTTCGACTTCTAGAGTCATGCACGTGAATAACAAGTCCTTTGGATCGTATTCCAAACAAGAAAGTAAGAATCTATTTGGTAACCACTCTCATCAATCCTGCTACAAGATAATGATGAGTTGTTGACAAAGGCTCTTATGTTTAATCTAATAAACTCCTTTGTCTTGTTAGATCAATCTATACAATAACTACTGAAATAGTCAAGTCTAGATTCACACTCAATCAATATAGATCTCAAAGAGAAATATAGAGAATGCCTATCCCACGCAACTAATCAATCATATCTATCATAGATAAATCGATTCTAGTTGGATCTCAGCCGATCAAGGTTTGTGCACTAAATCCACAAGATACAAAAACTAATAAGAATTCTTATTCGTCTTCAAATCTTCTATTGCCTTCAAATACCTGCACAACACCACTTGAATCTCTTGTGATCAATCACACACAGAACGAAGTCTGTTAACAATGGATTATCACAAGATTTCTTTAGATCTAACAACATTTCTAAAGATCTCGTCGATACTTTGATCTAATCTGAGTGAATCTTATATCAGAAGAGAAGATTCTCAAGAATAATCAAACTAGGTGCAATCAAAGTTTCAACAACCGTTAGTCAATCAAATCAAATCGAAAACTAATAACACTGCAATTATCTAGTTTCCCACCAATGTTACTCGTAGAGCTACTTGATCCCACAAAAGTCTTTAAACGAGCGGTCATAAGAGATTTCACCTAATTATGATACTTTCCTCTACGATTAGAGGGCTCCACCAGAAACAACAAGAAATGAAGTTTGCCCGGCTCTTAGGATAGTTTGCTAGAAACGTAAACTTAGGTATTTATAGACCAACGGTTTTTGGACACCAAGGAATTTCCAAAAACGAAAATATTCTCAAGATATGCAATGAATGCCCATTTTCGGTTTTCCTAATTCCAATAAATGCTGGTCCAATATTTCTGAAATCTCTTATAGAAAATCTCCAATTAGTAAATGATCATTACTATATTTTATTCTCTAGAGCTATGCATTATAAAAAAAAACCTTAATTAAAAGATTCTTAATTTATTTCGGCACAAAATCACCTTGAGTACCAAAGAATATCTATGAACAATAAATGATAAGTGTTACTGCTCGTGTTCAAAGTATGTTGACATCTTTTCACTATAAATCCTTATTTCATATTTACATGGATTTGCTTCTTGGAATCGGTTCTACCACACTTCCAAACAAGTTTAGAATTGGTTCTACCAGTATTCTAAGACTACTATGTGATCGGTCATACCAAGTCACAATGGTTAGTTGTGATCGGTCCTACCAAGTCACATACATGGGTTCAGATCGGTTATACCAATCACTAGGATCAGTTCTACCTAAACATAGTATTTACTTGTGATCAGTCTCACCAGTCACTAGGATCGGTTACACCAATTACAAGGATCGGTCACACACACTTATGATCGGTCACACCAATTACTAGGATCGGTCACACCAATTACAAGGATCGATCATACCATCTCATGATAATTAATTAGGATCGGCTACACCAATTACCAGGTCCGGTCATACTAAATCTTAAGTCTAGGTATTGTGATCGGTTATACCAAGATACACAAACTGAGTTAAGATCGGTTCTACCAACTCACACATATTGGTCATCCAAAGAATATGCAATGAATAGTCAGACCGATAAACCTATTGATTTCCCTTTCGATTCACGAAACAAGTTCATGAATATACTTCCTTTAAATAAATGTAAAACATTGTTTCCTAAGATGAAATCTTCATCATATACCCATACACATAATCATAAAACTATATACAAGATTATGTCGATGTCATATCTACGAAGTTCAAAAGATAAGCGTTATACTTCGTAGTCTAATTCCTTGATACTATGATCATACCATTATGATCATGTCTCATTACTAGAGTACTATATACAATATGTATAATGTATACAACTTCGTAGTTATGTTTTCAATATGCACGACTTGAAAGATACGTTAGGAATGAAACAAGTTCAAATCAATATTACTAACCTCAACTGGAAGGATGATGTCTTCGTTGTGGTTTGTTACTTCAGGTCTTCGAAGTAATACTTGCATGTCTCAACATTCCTAGACTTTCTAGTCTAACCTAAACGAAGTTGACTCTGTATTTAATCAAGCGACTCTAGATGAATTTTGATACTAAAATATGACAACCAATCTTGACATACCAACGCTTGGTGAGTTCAACCGAGCTATGCTCTAACAGTTTTGAGTTTATTTCAAAATGACCCGTTTTTATATTCTAGTAGTAGACCTCAAATAAATAAGGCAGGCCTCAAATTACCAGGTTTAATAAATAAAAATAAAATAGGGGCTTCACATGTAAGATAAAATAGGGTAAATTCAAAACTCCATATCCAATTAGTTTTTATAATGGCTAAACATCCCTCGGTTAATTAGTGAAAAAGTGAGGATCTAACAACCACACCCAATATATCGCTTAGCAATCTGTATGGAAAAACTCCAATATACTTTCAAAAGAATCAACTAGACAGTCATACTTAATCTTAAGAAAAGTACATCCAAGAGTTATATCTCAATTTCTTAATTCAATCTGCAATCAAACAAATAGGAATTTGCGAGCCCGATTGAATATAAGAAATAACTTGGACGGTATCAAAAACCAATATCCAAGTGTCAATCAATATAATCAACAACACAACCTTGATATTTCAATTATATAAACAAATATAATGCGGAAAAGAAATAACACAGATACCAGAAATTTGTTAACGAGGAAACCGCAAATGTAGAAAAACCCCGGGACCTAGTCCAGATTTTAACACCATACTGTATTAAGCCGCTACAGACACTAGCCTGCTCCAAGTTAACTTCGGACTGGAATGTAGTTGATCCCTAACCAATCTCATACTGATCAAGGTACAATCGCGTTCCTTAATCCTCTAGAAACATGCTGGATTCTGTGCACTTGATTCCCTTAGCTGATCTCACCCATAACTAAGAGTTGCTACGACCCAAAGTTGAAGACTCGATAAACCAATCCGTCTCACAGAGAAAAGTCTATTGAATAGATAAATCTGTCTCCCACAGATATACCTATGAGTTTTGTTCCGTCTTTTTATAAATCAAGGTGAACAGGAACCAATTGATAAACCGGACTTATATTCCCGAAGAACATCCTAGTAATATCAATCACCTCACAATAATATTAATCGTATGGTAGCGACACAAGATATTGTGGAATCACAAACGATGAGATGAAGATGTTTGTGACTACTTTTTATCTTGCCTATCGGAGATTAAATCTCGAGCAAATCTTAGAGAAGATAGTACTCAACACGATAGAAAACATCAAGATCAGAACACGCAACTATAGAGAAAATAGTTGGGTCTGACTTCACAATTCCAATGAAGTCTTCAAGTCGTTAACCTACTGGGTTTTGGAAAAACCCAAGGTTAAAGTATAATCGACTCTAGTCGCAACTAGTATCACACAAGAGGTGTGGGGATTAGGTTTCCCAGTTGATAGAGTTCTCCCTTCTATAGTCTTCAAATCAGGGTTTGCAATCAATGTTACCTTGGTAACAAAGCATTCAATATTCACCGTTAGATGAAAACCTGATTAGACTCAAGCTAATATCTTTCAACTATTAGATCGAACTTAGCTTGTTACACACAAATGAAAAGTGACTTCATTTAGATATGAGTAACCGTACCTAAACGTGTACACCTTGTTGGCTCAACAATAGTTAACCGAAGTAACACTTTCATATCAACCATATTCATCTTAACCATAACTAGTTCAAATGACTCAAATGAAACTAGTTCTAGAGTTATTCAATTGTTTATATTCTCATAGGAATATACAAGACACAACTGAAGCAAAATCGATCTTGATTCACTCGAATCAATTCATGAACATTATCGCCACGGTTTGCAAAAGATTGCATTCCTTATTATATAAATGTATTAGTTCATGAACAAACCAATTTTAGAACATGACCTACTCAAGTATGCAAACGGGTACGCATACCTAAGTGGCCGAACTAAATTTGGGTTCTCCACTATGCAAACGGGTACGCACACCTTCCAAACTCAGTTGAATTTCCAGAACTTGAAACACACGCCAGTACGCATACCGTATGCATACTAAGTTCCCGGGCTTTCATTAACCAACCGGTACGCATACGGGTACGCAGACTATGGTTTCCAGACTCGGAATAACTTGCAACAGTTAGCATACAAGTACACATACTTTGCTATATCCAATCATGGTTATTTGTTCTAAACTCCCATTTCAATCGTTGAAACATTCTTGGAAGACGACAACAGCTGTCTCACACAAACTATTATCTTCAAAGCAATTTTCAAGTGATTGAATGATCAATATAAAACATTCCGAGTCTACATCAAATGACTGTCTCACACAAATCATGTAAGATGTTACAAGGCGATTTTCACATGATCATCTTTTGAGTTTCGCCAAGAATATAAGATGAACTTGGTTATAGCGGAAGCTTACTAACACATATTTCGAGAAATATGTAAGCGAGTTAAACTCAGCTCAAAATATTAAATGTACATTATGTAAAGTATATATAGCTATAAAACTTTTGTCTTAATAGGAGATAGAATAGAAATAGACTTCTGAGTGATAGATGAGTTCAATTCAACACATACCTTTTGTTGATGAAGTTCTACAAGCTCCCCTTAGTAGTTCTTAGTCTTTAATCGATGAACTGCGTGAAGTCTAATGCTCAACTACACTTACTATCCTAATCCGCGACTTAGCTATAAGTAGACTAGAAATCAAGACTTATAGTTTTGGCAACTAAACTTGACAAACAAGATTGAGATAGCAATGCTTGCGAGTTCGACCGAGCAGCGCTCTAACAATTAGGATTAATCATTTAATTAGGTTACATAATTTAATTTTTATATTATATTACTGATTTTGATTTATAATTAGTAATTCAACTAACTCGCATTTTTTTCTTATGGCGAGGACGAAAACCAAGTTTCTAACTATGGATACATTTTTTACTATCTACAACGACTACAAATAAGATCCTAGCCGTAACTGGTTCAAAAGCTTGTTTATGTTTAGAAATTTATGAAACCTAGCAGTAAAACAAGAATATTCCTTTTTCTTTTCAGTTCACGGCCAACCTCGTTGGTCCAACTATTGATTGTATGAGAACTTTCAACGGGAGAGGGGATTTTGAAGAAGCTAATAACATCAATAAGTATTGGTTGTGTGGGCTGGTGCTATTGCCATTGGTGATTGGTCATAATCATGATTCAATGATGATTATTTTATTATAACCTGTAACAAATACAAACAATGATGATGAATACGATAACAACAACAACAAAATGAATTTCATTAAATCCTTTTGGGTAATCCCGAAATTGTGAATCTTCATTTCTCAGTTGTATGTACCCCAGTTGAAAACCTAAATAAGCTGTAACACTTTTAGCAATGTCATCATACTCCATTATTAAATTGAAACCAGTTGTAAATGCATCAAATTCACCTGTAATACGAAACAAAATCAATCAAAACCCATTCTCAAATTCTTCAAATTCTTCAAATCAAAACACTTAGAAAGTTTATCTGATGCAATCTATAATTTGTTTTTATGCAACATTAGATTCCCTTCATAATAGGAGACGGTAACACATTTATTCAAGCAAAAAGCAATACATAAAGTAGGTATAAATTAGATGAACGACATGGTATGATAAAGACGACTACCCAGGTTTTTATTTTTTTATTAATTACATGAAAAAAAACGAACACTAAAACACCATAGCGTGCCAGAATCATATGCCAAACTACAATAGTAAGAATAAAGCCATAAATCAAATAGAAAACATATTGATCATTTACATGTTTTGATTATGATGAATACCCAAGTTCCCAATTTAAAATGGAAAAACACAACAACAAGAACCATGTACCAATCAATGTCAAGATTAAAAAATATAAAAAATGTACCAAACCCTAAAGACAGAAATCATAATATAAATCAAGGAGATAAATTGTGATAAGTACTCGTTGTACAACTTTTGATGCACGAATATAACTAAGAAAAGGTACAACCTAACGTTGAAAAAAATACAGAGACTTTCATGCAATTCAAGTGGAGTCCATTTGTAACCTTGCTGGTCGGGTAAAGTAAACCATGGAAGGAAAATGGCTTACGTTAAAGGCCACGTATATCTCTCCCTTCACTGAATCAATATGTATTTGCTCGTAAATGGCTATCTATGAATCATCATAAATACGACGTGAATAAGTGCAAGTCTATGCTCTGTAATTTTACAAAAGAAAAGACATGTTTCATCGACACAACAAGTAGATTACGACTAGGCATATGCAAAATTCTAGACAATATGAAAATTTATGGCTAGGTTTATAATAATCGATCCAACCATAAATAATTTACAACGAATTCAATTCCAGTTGGACTGGATTGAACCAATGTTAAGAGGTACATGAAACATGTCAATAATGTAAAGAAAATGAAAAGACGAGGGTACCCAAATACACCACAATCTTTTAAATATCAACCTATAAGTCCTATACCTTGTGTGATTGTCTATGGAAGAGGTTGAGACAATACGATAACAAGATATTTACTTGACAATAGTTACGGTAATAAAATCGATTGACTATTAGGATCAATGTCAAGTAATTCCGATTAACGTACTAGTGTATTTACTTTATTATAATATAAAACAATTATAATGAGGAAGTAAAGTAAATGACACAACACAAGATATTGTTAACGAGGAAACCACAAATGTAGAAAACCCCCGGGACCTAGTCTAGTTTTGAATACTCTCAGAATTAAGCCGCTATACAAAGAACATAAGCCAACTTCGTATAGTTGATACCAAGTATACTACCCATAGATACTTGGTTTCCTCAGTATTCCTGCGTCTTCGACCTTTTTTTCACGCACATGAATCTCAAGACAAAAGTACTATCTCAAGTTGCTTTACCCAGTAAAGTCTTAATGTACTCAACTCCTTAAGATCGTATTTCAAACAGTAAATGAACAAATCTGTTTGATAACCACTTTAATTATCTTTATAGTAAAAGATATGTTTAGTAGTCGACAAAGGATCTTCCGTTTAATCTAATAAACTCCATTGCCAGGTAAGATCAATCTGAATCAGTAACTTAGATCCAGATTCACAACTGTCAGATTCGGACACTGAAGAATGCCACCAAATGATAGTTATCGATCAATATGACTTTATGATTAAATCTATCAAAGACTAATATAATCTAAGTTGTATCCTAGTGGACCTAGCCGATCAAGATGTGTGCACAAATTCACAAGACACAAAAACTAATAAGAAAATCTTCTTCGTCTCAAATCTTCAATTTCCTTCTTAATAACCTGCACAACACAAACCTGAATTCGCTCGTGATCAATCACACGCGGAACAGAGTATGTTAACAACGGATTATCACGAGATGTCTTTAGATCTACAAATAATTTTAAAGATCCCATCGATACTTTGATCTAATTTGAGTGACCCTGACGTCAGAAGAGAAGGCTCTCAAGAATAACCAAACTAAGTGCAAACTAAGTTCAATCAAAGTTCCAACAACCGTTAGTCAATCAAATCAATAATCGAAAACTAAAATAACAATGCAATTATCTAGTTTCCCACCAGCGGTATACTCGTAGAGCTTTTTGATCCCACAAAAGTCTTTAAACGAGCGCTTGTAAGAGATTTCGCCTAATTAGGGTACTTGCCTCTTCCGGTTAGACAACTCCACTAGAAACAACACGAATAAAGTTTGCCTGGGTTTTAGGATACTCAACTAATTATAGACCAAGGTTGTTTGGACAACAAGGAAATTCCAAAACCGAAAATATTATCAAGATATGCAATAAAGTACCTAATTTCGGTTTTCCTATTTCGAACAAATGTCAACCAAATATTCCAAAATTTCTCATATAAAATTTCTATTATTAGCATAGCACATTAACTAATAATCCTTTTCTAGAGTATATGCTTTAATTGCTGGAAAGGAAAGCATATAAAATTGAAAATCATAATTAAATGCTTCTCAATATTTCGGTTTGGGATCACCTTGAGCATCAAGGAATATTTTTGAACAATTAATGATAAGAGTTATGTAAATGTTCAAATAATATCGACATCTGGAAGCTTATCATCTTAGCAAACCGTAATTCCTAATTCACCTACAACCATGAAGAAATGTGTGAACTTTGGAAACTCGGTTTTGCTCTTGGGACAGGTTATACCATGACTCACAATATAAGTTGTGACCGGTTATACTATGCTTCCCAAGATAGGTTGTGATCGGTTATACCATGCTTCCCAAAGTAGCTTGTGACTGATTACACCTTGCTTCCCAATATAGCATGTACTGACTACACCTTGCTTCCCATAGTAGCTTGTGACCGGTTACATCTTACTCCCAAAATTGGGTTGTGATAGATTACACCTTGCTTCCCTAAGCTAGTTAGGATCGGTTACATCATGTCATGCAATATAGGCTATGACCGGTTGTACCTTGATCCTCATCATAAGTCAAGATTGGTTCTACTTAATTTCATCTTGTATTGGTCATCCAAATAATATTCAATAAAGAACCAGACCAACACACTTATGATTTCCTTTTCAATTATGAAACAAGTTAATATATCTACTTCCTTAAACCAATGTAATAATACATAGTTTCCTAGGATGAAATCGAACCTATATCCCACACATAATCAAGTAACTAAATACATATATTATGTTGATGTCGTATTTACGAAGTTCAAAAGATAAGAGTTATACTTCAAAATTCAATATAATTCTTTGACACTTTGATCATAACGATATGACCAACTATAATCACTAGAGTACTATATATACAGCTACGCATGTTAAGTTTTTCAATATAATACGACTTGAAAGATACGTTAGGAATGGAAACAAGTCAAGTCAGTATTACTAACCTCAAGTGCAAGGATGATGTATTCGTTACAGTCGTTACTTCTTCACTTTCTTCAGGTCTTCAGAGTAATACTTGTACGTCTCAACATTCCTAGACTTTCTAGTCTAACCTAAACGAGGTTGACTCTAGTAATTAATGGATAAGTGAATATTTCGCATATAATTGGTGTCAATTCCATGCTAGTATTTGTTGGGTTTCTTGCAAATTATTGTATATTACGCTTGTTTTCTCTTATTTGTGTTTCAATAGGTGAATCATCCAAAAAGAAGTGAATTTGCGCTTAATTGTGCAATAAAAGAAGCTAGCTACAAGTGGAGAAGGGCCAAAGACCAAGTGGAACTCATTTTGTAGAGGATGAGAAGACAAAGGCAATGGCGAAAGAACGGAGTCATTCTGAGTTCGTATGAAGAAGTTATGAGCAAAACAAGAACTCATAAGACTAAAGGTCAAGATGGTCAATTTCTAAGGAAAGTGCTATTGGCATCCCGCCCGAATGTTAAGGGACACCTTCCGGTTAAGGGGCAGTCAAGTTCAAGGGAATTGCTAAAGGAATTCCGATCTTTTACTTAAGGGGTTGTCAAGATTCAAAGACTGTTAAAGGCACCTGGACTATTACTCAGGGAACCTCTTCTTCTTCTTCTTTAATATGAACAAGAAGAACATGAATAGTTCTTAATGGTGATCATCATGATGGTGATGGATTTGATCAACAACGATATTCGAATTTGAATACATCACTAGGTTCCTGGGGACGATAAAAAGCATGGGTACTAGCCTGATTTCGATAAATCAGTCATACTCAAGTTTGGCAGAGAATTATTGGTTGCTGCCATTAAACCCGAGCTTGGTGATGAGTTTCAATTCAGTTGAGACTCTATTATTATGCTGTTGCTGCCATTGTGATGAGACGGTGATGAAGATTATCAGCAGTCATGACTGATGGAGTTGTTGGCAGAAATCAGGAGATGATCCTGATAAAAATGCAGAGAAGAGATGAAGCTTGGTTGTTGTCTCAGAGGAGTTGGATGAAGATGATGACTGCTGTTATTCGTGATGATTATGGCAGTGATGAAGTTCACGGATTGGAAGCTCGGGTTGGCGATCATGGCAGTGAAGATTGTTGTTGGTGGTGCTGACGTGGGGCCTATTCAACTTCCAGTATCACGTGGTGTAACAGAAGATAAGATAAAGTGGATGATGTTTTCTCCCCATCTCACTCAAGTGGGTCCAGATACATTTTGATAAAGAAGAAAATGCCCGACAACGTATGACGAGAGTAGAGAGTTTCTGACGCGTCTTGGGAAAAGTATTGATCTGATGCAACGCGACTCATTGAAACAGACGGATTACATGAAGACACATGCAGTTCTTTGGTGATCGAATAGACTGGGAATCCTGTACACGTTTCTTAGGGTGCGTTCTGTTACTCTCGATCAACACCACATAATTTCAGAAACTTCTGAATCGTCGATGTGCGCATATCGAGTACGAAATATTAGGAAAAATGCCGGGATCGTCTTGTATAAATAGGGTTGAATGCAAGATACCAAAACACTTATTCCTTTACATTTTTTACAGTGAGAAAGATAGAAAGAGAGAGTGAGCGAGCTTTCGTTTTTAATTCCTTCTTCTTTATTTATTTACCAGTATTTTTTAATTATGAGTAGCTAAACTTTTAATTGATTAGGGATGATTTCAAAGTCCTAAACCATGAAGCATCATTTTCTTTAACCACGTTTATTTCAAGTTTTATTATATTGTTGATTATCTTTATTATTGTTAATGTCTAAGAATATTGAAGGGTTATTTAAAGTGATCAATTAAACTAACCAATCAATACTTCTTCTACTAGTTTAGGGTTGTGTGATACGTGTAATTGTCACATTAAATCTTTACACAAGTAGTAAATCGCAAGAGATGATAAAGGGATTTTGTTAAGCAATTGTGTGTAAAGATAACACTAGTAAGCAGACCGAGCTTATGCGTCTGATGCTGGAATCAATCTGATTCGTAGAGTGTAAACCATTCGACTAACTTACACCTTAAGAGATTATTCTTGGTGGGTTGGTTGGATAGAATCTGGTAGTCGAGCGCTTCCGTATCCAGTAACAATAGGAATCCGGGGGATAGCAGAGCTTATTGCTATTCTACGGTTGGTAACAATATATGTTCAACAAGAAATAAATTTGCATTTAATTAGGCTTCGGTTCAGTGACGACGAATGATTCCCTAATCATCTTTATCCTTATTAATTTAGACCAAGTTTATTATTTTCGTTTTATTAGTTACTTTGATTAATATCTAAAAACCCACCTTTCGGTTACTTTTAACAACTAGAAACTCCCTGCTCTTCGTGGGAACGAATTCCTTGCCATTATATTACCAGTTAATTGTGTGGAAAGAAGTAATTAATTTGTTGCGTAAACGACGCGCACCATTAATCAAACGAATCTAGATGAGTTTTGGTACTAAAATATGACAACCAAACTTGACATACCAATGCTTTGTGGGCTCAACCGAGCTATGCTCTAACAGAATATCTGCATTGAAGTATGGGAAGAAAGTTCATATTTGTTGCAGTTGCAAATTCAGCGATGGTTGCAACCATCATTCTTGGGATTCAAATTTAGTAATTGTAGGATATTATATATATCAGGTTGTAATTTACATAATATAGTCGGACTAAAAAAAGATGTAGTAAGAAACAAACTAACAACAACATATACAAGAGAAGTTAGTCACTGTGGAAACCGACGGAGTTGCAGGGATAATTTTTCCATTGGTTTTGATTTTTGGTCAAAACAACAAAACAAATCTTCAAACATGCCAAATTACATTGCATTTTGCAACCACTCCAAAAATTCATCCTCTGTCATGTTCTCGTCCATGTTAGATGGAACGCCACCAGCCCGTTTTTGTCTTGAACCACCATTTCCCTTTGTTAATCCATGCTCAGATAATGTTACGTTAATGTTTACATGGAAGCTTCGCCTGTAAGTGTTGACTGGACATATCATCCCCTGTAAAAAAGAAGATTTGGTATATGAAAATATAACACGCATACCATACGTGACTTATATGAAATCATGAGAAGTAATATTATCACTCAGTACTTTTTTTTCTTCTTTTTCTATATTTTTTATAGACAAACAATTACGGTTGGATCAGAGAAATTCTGCTCGATATGCCATGACAGAAAAATTACGGTTGGGTTTTCTAAATAGTCAAGCCAACCATAAGTAAATTACGGTTAGAACCAAATATCAAAACCAAATCGTAAAACAAAAATTACTTGAAAAAAAATTGGTCTTCCAGAATTATTTATGGTCAGGTTTGGTCTCAATGATATCACTCTAAACCAACCGTAAGAAGATTACGATTATGAAATCCAACCGTAATATCATATATAAATCTAAAAAAAATCAAAATTACGGTTGGGAAATGAAGAACACCCAACCGTAATTTTATATGCAATTCTAATTTTTAATGGAGTTGGATGAACCTTTTTTTTCCAGATACTTTATGGAATTTAAACAATTGACTCGTACAAAACTTTGGCTGCACTACACCAAATTTTGGGATTAGAAACAGAAAAAACCGTTACGAATCGGGGTTGTAACGGCGCTCACCTGTTTCAAAAGGGCGTATTACAATTTTTTCGAAACGATAATGGAGCCGTTACAAATTTTGGATTGCAACGGCGTTAGTAACAGCTGAAGGTTGTTACGAAATGACACGTGTAACAGCTGCTGGCCTTTACGAAATTTTCGTAACCACGTGGTCGTAACATCTCTAAGCCGTTATGAATTTTTTTCGTTATGAATTTTTTTCGTAACAGAAAAAAAATGACTGCCAGTCAACCTTGACCAGGTCAAAATTAGTCAATAATGATCAATTTTGACCAGGTCAATATGACTGGAAGTTCAGTTTCTGCTGAAAATAAGCCGGAATTCCAAAAGATTTTCCAAAATAATTACCGGGAAGAGCCTTTCATTCAATCCACATAAATTATATTACACAGTGGACAACCTTTCAACAACTACTTAAGAAAATTCCTAAGTTTTGTGGAATACAACATCCGCTTAGAAACTTAAAGAGGATTCCTAAGTTATGTGCAGCACAAATCTCATACAACAATTGTTTACAACTATGAGCATATAAGAATAAAACAAAACAAGCACGGAACTCACATAACAATCTATGCCTTCTCTTGCTTAATGTTTTGCTCTTGCTTAATAACTTCCAGCATTGGTCTGAGTAACTGAAAGGGACCAGACTTCTCTATAATCTTGAACCTGCAAAGATTCATAGTTACACATTTCAGATGGAACATTATTTAACTGAACGTCTTTGCATTTTATAAGTTTTAAGTTGAAATTAAAATGCATCGTGAACCCATATAGTCATGAATTAGGCTTGACTTATGAGTTATGGGATCATAAAATTAGATACAATTACTTCAATAATGATTTATCAAGGAGACTAAAATTAAAGAGAGCTACCTCTGCAAGCTTATAAATTGATATTAATTTACATAACAATTCATCTTAAGCACATATAAGTGAAGTCAGAAAAACAGAACAATTCAACCGAAACTGACCTAAACAGAACATTACAAACTGATCTAACTCTTAATTACAACCTATAAATATCGTGCTATAACACTTAATGTCAAACTGGAACCGTTGGAGAAATCTCTAAAAATTAACGGTAGAAGCCTAAGGCTAACTCAAGATGTAAACATGTCAACCCGCCGAAATCGCAACTGCCAAAGGTGCAGAACAACAATCTCTAAAATTGGTGTATATCACAACGTATGAAAACAGAGTGGGGAACTTAACACCGCATTTTATAAGCTTTAAGTTGAAATAAAAATGCATTGTGAACCCATATAGTCATGAATTAGGCTTGACTTACGAGTTATGGGATCATAAAATTAGATACAATTACTTCAATAATGATTTATCAAGAAGACTAAAATTAAAGAGAGCTACCTCTGCAAGCTTATAAATTGATACTAATTTACATAACAATTCATCTTAAGCACATAGAAGTGAAGTCAGAAAAACAGAATAATTCAACCGAAACCGACCTAAACAGAACATTACAAACTGATCTAACTCTTAATTACAACCTATAAATATCGTGTTGTAGCAGTTAATGTCAAACTGGAACCGTTGGAGAAATCTCTAAAAATTAATAGTATAAGCCTAAGGCTAACTCAAGATGTAAACATGTCAACTCGGCGAAAATGCAACTGCCATAGGTGCAGAACAACAATCTCTAAAACTGGTACATATCACAACGTATAAAAATAGAGTGGAACACTTAACACCGCATTTCCATCGTCATTCAGAGTTGTACTTTTCAAAGGAAGGAAACTTAATCCCAATCAAAACCTATAGTGCCCTAAAAACAGGCCAAAATGTCACCTGCCATCGTGTTTAAATTCTTTAGTGATGCTGTTCATTTCACTTCAACAAATTTTCATATAAAATCTAAGATTTATAGTGACACGTAAAATCCCAAAATATATAATTCCAAAACCTTAAATAATTCTAACCCTATCATGAACCAATAGTATGAGATATTAAATTAAATTGGTTTTTCAGCAACGTAACTGCTCCGAAGATGAGCCCTATAACCTATTAACTAGAACTGAATTAGCTGTACAAGATAGTAGAAGATTGCAAATGAATCATCAGATTATAATTTACTGCTGCAATGGTAGGAGGTGTAATTAGTTCTTCCCCAATCAGATGAAGAAAACCCTTTAGTTTGGCCAAGAATGTTACGTTTCTGATCTTCCCAGTAATAGACATGTGTCGTACAATCTGCATTAGGATACTAAGAATTTCGTGAAATGAAAAAGAAAAAGAATTGTATTACTGTCTATAATAATACATTATATATACTTACAGGTTGATTGTTTGTAAATTCATTATCATTGATGCTCTTTGTTGACTGAAAATGGATAGCTTCTTGGTCTTGATCTTGTTTGTCTGCTGATATGAGAAGGTGGGATTCCTGAGTAGCATCCAAATCTTGGTTGGGTTCATTTTGGACTGCTAGAGTTTCTTTTGACGCCTGTAGTGCTTTATACTCATCTGACGATGAATGCAAAAGGTGGTAAGTGTGCATCCAAATGTAGAAACCACCAAGCTGTTGAAAAACAATAATCAAATGCTTTTGAATGTATTGTAATCTATGGTCTCTATTGTGTATACTTACTGCTATGGAGAAAGATACGTATGAGAGACCAAGGGATTTGCAAGTAGAAACGTTAGGCCTATATTTATTGGCATAAACCACATGCAATGCATTTCATCAGATCTATCTACCATATCTTAGGATTTATGGTAAACCTATTCAGTAGATGTTGTTTAATAAGCTTTAACTTAATAGGTTTACCATGAAATGATGTCTTGAAGTGTAACAGTTTTCGAGAGACTTGCAAACACCAGAGCTGGAGAGAATACTACGAAACATATCTGCATATTTCCAATTTTATGTGAACATCTTAGCAGTGTGTAAAACCTACACTTACAAAAGGAGCTGGTAGTACTAGACCTTGTTCATGTGTTTGCGAGCATCAACAGATAGAAGATTGCAATGCTTGGTTGCCATGAAATCTCCAAGAACAGTTATTATTAAAACCTCCAACACTGGCATGCTTTCCTCCTCCAACAGTTCCCAGAACCTTCCATCCATTTCTGCTTGCGCTCTTGAGATGATCTATAAATTTTAATCACAAAATGAGCTTCAAATCCTCATTTTCTCCACCAACATTTCCCTGTTATTGAAATCCTTCTCCAGACTCAACTTGAACTCTAATCACATTTCATTAATTCAAGGTTCATAATATCTAAATTATAGCTATCACAGATTCACAGTAATGCTGAAATACTCAGATGATAAACACAATCATAATTCATACAACATAACAAACTTTTATTAGGTAAAGAAAATTTACCTTAAATCAAATTCCTATAATGAATTGGTTGATCTTGATTCCTTGTTTTTTCTTAATTGATCTTATGAATCCTCACTTCGAACCCTTACCGTCGATTTCATCTTCAATGACCATCATCTATACTCAAAACCAGAAAATAATTCACAATTCCTTCTTCTCTCTAATCATAGTTCAAAACATCGATTCACTTCTCAAACCACCAAATCCAGTCTTCGATATCTTCTCATCTATCACTAAATTGAACCTTAAATCAATTTCCAAACCCTAACGTCCTTTCTCTGATTTACCTTATCCTCTATCCTCCTATTATTCAATCTACCAATCCCTCCTTCGATTTTGCACAAACCCAATACTAACTGCAGAAACCCTAACTTTATTTCTTACTGATTCATCGTTCTTCAATCAATAATAACCCTAACCAAAACCAAATTCACAACCTCAGTAACACCTTCCTGATCCATTTACTTATCCATATTTTTTCTTAATTGAGATGAACGATTTCTCAGTTCATGCTATTGAAAAGTAAAAAAAGCGAAGAAAAAAAAAAAGAATAAGTTGAGAAGAAAAAAATCGAAGAACGGCGAAGAAGAAGAAGAGAAATGAGTTTCTCTTCGACCCTGTTTCTTCTGAAAGCTCGAGAGAGAGGAAGAGGAATGATGGAAGAGAGACAGGAAGAGGGATTATGAGGCGGAGAAAAAAGAGATGAGATGTGATAGTGTGGAATGGGAATAAAATCTAGGGTTTTAAGATTAAGATGCATCTCGAGAATATAATGAATGGTAAAGATATGAGTTTAGAGAATACACGGCGTAGATGAAAGGCTAAATAACACGCATGTGAATGGCACACGTACATACTCCAGGTGTTACGACCAATGTGTGACCAAGCGTGTGACTGGGACGCCTATAAAAATTTCGTAGCGGCTTAACCTTGTTACGAATTTTTCTAAAGTTAGTAACGGCTTCCATCTTTTGCGAAGTTTCTGTAACGGCCATTTGTAACGGAATTTTGTAACGGCTGTAAAGCCGTTACGAATTGCTGTTACTAATCCGGGAATTTGGTGTAGTGCTGGTAACCTAGCAACAAGCTGGGTACCAACACCTTTTTGAATAACAACCCCTAACCTATAGAAAAGATATTTACCTACACCACTACTAGCATCATTACAAACTAGACAATTCTTCAATATATTAAAAACATACAAAGTATCATAACCTAGTTCCCCCAACGTGGTAAAGGTTAGGACACCCAAACCATATCCATGCGAAATACATTGATCTAAATATTTGTTACGTTTACGCGAAACAACGTTAGCTTGGCCCAGGACAAATGCTCGAATACCTTCACCCGTAAAAGGTGAAACTCCGGTAACATCCATACAAACATCCTGACCATTTTCCCAATTAAGAACAAGGATATCAGCAGGGCATAGATCTCGATTATCATCAGAAAGAAACCCGAGGGCGGCTTCTTTACGTGCAGGAACACCTGCCTTATAACAGATTTCATTGATTACGTCACGAACCAGGTCATGTCGAAACTTGAGCCATACATCCTTGAAACAATGAAGAGTATGATCACCAAAAATATCCATGGGACTATTACAGCTTGAGCATAGACCACCTTCGACAAACAAGGGGATACCAAGGCGATAGAAAACTACGACTCTAAACTGTCTTGGTCCAAGACATTGATTCAGACCACTAATGGGATTGGCCAAAAGGTAATCTTGAGCATGCTTAACACGGTTACACTGCCACAAAATGGAATCTCTTGCAGATATAGAAAATTGGTTTGGGATTTGCTTCTTAACTGCGTCGAAATAAGTGACTGCCAGGGTGTGCATATAGGGGGGGAGGGAGTAACATCAACGCAATAGTTAGAAGGTAAACCACATACCTGGATGAAGTTCTGAAGGGCCGACTGATAAGCAGAACCTTTGTCTGAAGAAAATAAGTTACCAAGAATCACCTTTTGAACTGAAACCGTTTGGCTCTGAGAATCTATATAGCAATAGTTACGGGTGTCTGCCATAGTGTAAATGCCAAGGCTACCTCCTTAATGGGAAGAGTAGTGATTCGCTGTTGCAAAGACCCAAAATCTGACCCATCACCTGTGATCCGCAATCACAAATACTGAAATAAATGATCATCAAACAATTCAGTGGCGTGTGTGCAAATACTGAAATAAATGATCATCAAACCGTTGAGTGGCATGAAATGAAAAGTTATAATTTTGATTAGTTTTATCATTTGGTTAAGTTTCTTAAATTAATGAAAGGGTAATTTAGTATTTTTATAGATGAGAGGGTAATTTTGACTTCTTGTATACCTTTGGACCCCTCTCCAACTAATGGGTCACTATGAATACTAGCGAAGCCTCTCTATTGGAAAGTGTATGAGGTTTATTAATAAGGGAATAATAATAATAAACAGGGTGGAAAGAGACGGCGATGGTCGTGGAAGATGGAATCTAATACTAATCGAATCTTCCTTTAAATCTCTCACCTTGGTGTTATTTATTTCTTGTTTACTTTTTTCTTTCTCACTCTCTCAATCTGAAATTGCTGTTTCATTGTTCTTCTTCTGTTGCTGCGATGGGTGAAGTTACTGATGCAGCCATGGATGCTGTTCAAAAGCGTCTCATGTTTGACGATGAGTTAGTCTCTCTAGCTCTCTATTTCTCTCTGTTACAATTGTTGTTTTATCGATGTATAAATTGATTCACGGAGTTGATTTTTATTGCTGAAAATGATTAAATAATCTTGTTTCATCTTGTGTTTTGGATTGGTTACTTAAGCAAAATAAGCATGAGGTGGTTCTTGATTATTTGCTTCTGGGATGGATTTGATTCGAGAATTGCCATCTAATCTAATCTTTGTTCTTTGATCGATAATTTCATTGTTCTTGATTTAATGATACTTTGTCGATTTTGTCTGGTATCTGTTTGTTATTATCGGTTTCTTTACCTTATTGATCGATTTGATTTCAGGTTTGCAGTCATTTTATAGGACTTGATCTCGACTTTCGACAGTGACGTTGCTTTTTGATCATGTTTTACTTGTGTCTTCATCTTGCATTCAGAGATTGTTGATTCATGGCCCAATAGCATGTGTGAACTCTGTGTTTCATGATTAGAAAATATGGCGTTGTCTATACACATGTGTAAATCAAGGAAATAAAATTATCGTGGAACTTTGCGTTAGGTGTTGGAAATTTTGATAAATCTTACATGTATAAACTTTGGGCAACAATTTAGATGTGTTAGGGCCAAATAGTTGATGTTGCACAGTGTTAGGTTGTTGTCGTGTCTTTGCTGGCTATACAATTAATGGTGTGTCAATCAATCTATTCTTTATCTGTCATTTGGTCTCCATTTATCAGAATTACATCCCTTGATTTGCTTGTAAGTGGTTCAGTTTTTCTATTTCTACTTTGCTTACTGTAATTGGCATTAACAAAAACAGCTATGCTTATTTTCCATGAATGTTCAAGCATTATAACTTTGCAGCTTAAATAAATACTATATGAATTCTAGTTCCCTCTCATTGTATCCCTGTTTCACTAATGGTCAATCAATTTGACTATCATTATTAAACAAGCTTCTTGTTGTCGTACCCTTCCGTAATATATCTTCACTAGCACTAAATTTTTAAGGAATGTTTACATTTATTTTATATTTTTTGCTCGCAGATGTATTTTAGTAGATGAATTAGATAATGTTGTTGGGCATGACTCAAAATACAATTGTAAGTAACTTGATGTATACATTGAGCTCTTCCATAACTTAAGTACTTTCATTTTTATAAATCTGACTTCGTGCTTTTATGGGAGTATGATTATGATGTGTTATTTCTTGGTTGTCTTACTGTGCAGGTCATCTGATGGAGAAGATTGAGTCTTTGAATTTGCTGCACAGAGCTTTTAGTGTTTTTCTCTTTAACTCGAAATATGAATTGCTTCTTCAGGTATGCCTTGTCTAGTATGCAGATGACCTTGTTTTCCTCAAATATCTCATTATTGCTTTTCTTTTCTTTTCTTTTCTTTTCTTTTATTTGCTTTTCATTATCATATTCATAAAGCTGTACTAAGTCCGGTATTGAGTGTTACATTTGAGAAGTTGTAATAAAGGGTGAATTGTTAGTACTTAGGATAGAAGTGCGTCTAGTGTTATGGCATGTAATGACCAAGATGATAGGTGGATTGCAGAAGAAAAATATCTGTCGGTCCCCTGCTTATTCAGCTATCACTTGGCTACTTACTGATGCGTACTGTTTTAAGG
Source organism: Papaver somniferum (assembly GCF_003573695.1). Taxonomy (NCBI): domain Eukaryota; kingdom Viridiplantae; phylum Streptophyta; class Magnoliopsida; order Ranunculales; family Papaveraceae; genus Papaver; species Papaver somniferum. The sequence goes on from NW_020622934.1 coordinate 6,358,188, forward strand.
TGTTCTCTGATAGACCACTCAGTGGTGCCTAGATTTCATCAGATTCCAAAGTTGTATTTGTATCTTTATGTTTTTGTGTTATAGGTGAAATTCGGAAAAACCTTTGGTTTCTAGCAAATTAGAACCCCGAAATGACATCTTGGGCATGACTAACAGCTTTAAATTTGTTGCAACTACTTATAAGCAAGGATATATGTGAAAGGATAATAGTCCCACATCCCTAGTTTCCGCATAATTAACTTAAATATAATATGGAAGTGCCGCTCCACTCATTGCCAATTGGTTTTGAGTTGGATGCCCGTAGACTTTAACATGGTATCAGAGCTAGGCCCGTACGCGGGGTGTAGGCCCGATTTTGGCCGTCGTGACCGAATGTCACATGTACACCCGTGACCGAATGACTGGTCACACGTATGACCTATACGTGGGGTGGACCGTGACCCAGTGTCACCTGCACACCCATGACCCACACGTGCGTAGGTCCACGTGTTAGGCCGAATGACTGGCCTTACATGTGAGGGAGGGTGTGAAAGGATAATAGTCCCACATCCCTAGTTTCTGCATAATTAACTTAAATATAATATGGAAGGGCCACTCCACTCATCGCCAATTGGTTTTGAGTTGGATGCCCGTAGGATTGGCTTCTTCGGGAAGACCAGATTCCTTGAACTACTCCATATAATAATTTTAACGTACTAACGTTAAAAATTCTACTGTATGCCATCCCTTGCTGGTAAATGCTGTATGTTTGCAGAAAGACAGTTTAGTCTACCCATTTTCTATAGCAGGAGGGAAAGAGGTTTATAGTGGTATATAACATAAGCATATTCCAAATTATAGTCATTACATGTCGTGAAATGATGCTGGAAATACTGATAAAAAAAGGTAACCCAAATATCTTCTTCTTCCCTATCTTTAAGACATTTGAATGTGCAGAAGTGGAAAATGTGACTGTTTAATTACTTTAGTCACATCACGTTACTGTTTTTGTGTTGTCATTCATTGGCTGATGGTACTCCTTGTTTTCTGGACAGCAACGATCTGCGACTAAGGTAACTTTCCCACTGGTGTGGACAAACACTTGTTGCAGCCATCCACTCTATCGTGAGTCCGAGCTTATCCAGGAGAACTTCCTTGGTAATATTCTCCCTCTGTTTTTACAATCAATAATGAAAGTTTCAGCAGGTACCCTTTCTGAGTATGAAACGGTATTCAAACTTATTACCCGAATATTGATTTCTTGTAAACAGGGGTAAGAAATGCTGCACAAAGGAAACTATTGGATGAATTGGGTATTCCAGCTGAAGATGTGCCAGTTGACGAATTCTTTCCCCTTGGTCGTATGCTCTACAAGGCTCCATCTGATGGCAAGTGGGGAGAACATGAATGTAAAAACCAGCAACACTTCGCAATTCATCTTCGACTGCTTTTTTGTGTTTTCGTTGTGTTTGACAGTTGTTTTTTTTGTTCGTCTGGAATTTTCAGTGGATTACCTACTCTTTATGGTAAGAGATGTGAATGTGCATCCAAACCCTGATGAAGTGGCGGACATTAAGTACGTGAATGCTGAGGAGTTGAAAGAGTTGTTGCGGAAAGCTGATGCAGGTGAAGAGGGTCTCAAGCTATCACCTTGGTTTAGACTAGTTGTTGATAACTTCTTGTTCAAATGGTGGGACCATGTCAAGCAAGGTACACTTCATGAAGCTGCTGACATGAAAACCATTCATAAGTTGATGTAGAGTTTTCAACAAGGGCTCTGTTGAACAAGTAACAGGGCAAATAAAGAGCCAGAGTGGTGTCTCTCTGAAATTGTTGTTGCACTATATAGAGTTATGAAACCAACATCATTTTATTCTTTTCATTAGGTGATTATGATTTTCCGTTCTATCAACTTTTCAAACTTTTTTGATTGTATTTTGATTGGTATAGGTATTTTACCTGCATAGAAAGTTTTGTGTGATTCTATCCAAGAGTTTCAGAAAATTGTCCAATTCCCGCTGATACTGTGTTTGAGCTATGCAACTCACAGCTCAAATATTTGAAATATCTTTTGGAGGAACCATTATTCATTAATATGACTTGTACCACACATGAGTCAGTATTCTTCGATTGACTTTGCATCATCTATCGATCCCGCCATTCCCCCAGGTTTTGAAATCCATAACAAGTTTCATGGATTCGAAGAAGAAGAAGAGGTAGGTACTTCCAATTTGGTTTTGGAAGATTCAAAAGCTAGCATCGCAAAGACGTCTTCGTGCGAGTCAATTACTGGAATTGGTATGAAATTGAATATCAAATCCACAGATATGTTATCAAATGGTACTCTTGCAAGTTCAAAAAAGAAAAAAACTCCTAAAACTAAAGTTCCTAACAAAATCTCGGGAGATAAACTAATGGAGCATGATTCTTTATGGGGCTTAGATTTTCCACCTTTAAAGACTAATCGTGAAGAAATGTTTAGGAATCTCGCATAAAATATAGCTTAATTATAGAAGATGTTGAGTGTTGACGAGTTTGCTCATTGTCAATAGGCAGTGGTCTTTATCGTTCCGTCAATTGGCAATTGTCTTTTTTGTTGTTTGCAACTTTGCTTTGACTATATTTCAGTTTTATGAAGGGACAATAGTCCCACATCCCTAGTTTCCGCATAATTAACTTAAATATAATATGGAAGGGCCGCTCCACTCATTGTCAATTGGTTTTGAGTTGAATGCCCGTAGAATTTAACATGGTATCAGATCTAGGCCCGTACGCGGGGTGTAAGCCCGATTTTGGCCGTGGTGACCCGAGTGGGCACCCGTGACCGAATGATTGGTCACTCGTATGACCTGTACGTGGGTTATACCTTGACCGAATGTCACCTGCATACCCATGACCAACACGTGCGTAGGTCCACGTGTTAGGCCGAATGACTGGCCTTACACGTGAGGGAGGGTGTGAAAGGAAAATAATCCCACATCCCTAGTTTCCGCATAATTAACTTAAATATAATATCGAAGGGCCGCTCCACTCATTGCCAATTGGTTTTGAGTTGGATGCCCGTAGACTTTAACATGGTATCAGAGCTAGGCCCGTACGCAGGGTGTAGGCCGAATTAGTGGCCATCGTGACAGAATGACTTGTCACTCGTATGACCTGTACGTGGGGTGGACCGTGACCGAATGTCACATGCACACCCATGACCCACACGTGCGTAGGTCCACGTGTTAGGCCGAATGACTGGCCTTACACGTTAATAAGTGTAGTCAAGCTGTATTGACTTTTGTACAATCAGTTAGTATGTCTGAGTGTATCTGAATATGTCTGTTTTAGAAATCCGTGTCTAGCTGTCTGGGTGTATATTGCTGTCTGAAACAGACAAACAAATTATCTTATCTTTTCAAGAATCTGTAATAATATTCATCTTCTTCTTTCTTTGTTTCTTTGATTCAAGTTCATGAGTATCTGATAATCAAAATACAGATTTCTCATGGTATCATATAGGTAAATCGATCCAACATCAAAAGCTCAACAGTTTTTCTCAATAATGTTTTGGCTTTACATCTTATCTGGGTAATAATTTTCATAAAAAAATTACCCCAAAATTCTTTTAGGGTTCTTGAGTTTCGTTTATGGTATCTACAAGAACTGGAAATTACAATAGTAATAACTTTGTCAACAGCAACAACAAGAAAAATTTATCACAGGATTGCAACAACACCAACACCAACGTTCTACCATCAAATTCTAAGTTTTTTTCATCAATTTCAACTGTTGCAATGTCGACTTCCGTCGTTCCTGGTAATTCTTTACCTTTCAATAATATAACAAATTTTGTTTCTATGAAACTTGATGGTATGAATTTCTTACTCTGGCGTGACCAATTTGAAGGAGTTTTATTTTCTACTGATTTGTATGGTTTTGTAAGTGGTGAAACTGTTGAACCACCAAAGAGGATTACAGTAGATGATGTTGAAAAAGAAAATCCAGAATGGGTTTCTTGGCGTCGTTTAGATAGGTTTGTCTCTACTTGTCTTAAAGCAACATTTACACCTACAATTAGTGGAGATGTTCTTGGTCTATCTACGTCAAAGGAGATATGGGATTATCTTGAAACTAGCTTTAGAACTCAACTCACAGCTAGAAAGAATATGTTACGTTCTCAATTACATGGAATCAAGAAGGGTAACCAATCAATAGTAGTTTATCTTCAGAGGATTAAAACTATATATGATTCTTTAGCTGCTATTGGAGAGAAAGTTTCTGATGAAGATTTAATGATGTTTGTAATGAATGGGTTAGGGAGTGAGTATGCTATTTTTGTCATCTCGTCTCAAAACAGGGAGAAGCCTTATACTTTTGGAGAAATAAATGCTAAATTGCTTTCTCATGATCAATTTTTAGCTGAAAGACAACATAATTCTGCAAATATATTTGATGATCAGAAAGCGACTGCTTTTTATGGAAAGAATGGGTCAACTTCAAATTACAACAATAAGAAAAGTGGAGGCAATTTTAAAAACAATACTTATCATGGCGGTCAAGTTCTCACAATGGAAACAATTATCACAGTGGCTCCAGTTCTAGTACTAATAATGGTCAAAGAAGAATGGATTATACTCAAATGTTTTGTCAGATTTGTAAAAAGAAGGGGCATTTTCTTTGTTTCTTTGATTCAAGTTTGTGACTACCATTTTTCTGGTATCACAATCAAATGAACAAGACCATTTGATCTAGATTAAATCCATACAACCACAAGTAAACAAATGATGAAATGTAAACAAATAAATAAGAGATTCACACAGAATTTAACATGGTCCAGCTAAGCCTACATCCACGGGTAAATGAAAGATGGGTTTCATTAATCATTGTTGTTACAAAGTTTATGAGTTTCATTGATGAGAAGGAAATAAAATCAATAAGGGGGATGAGGAAACGAAGGTATTGTTTGAGAGAAGATAGAGAACGAAGGTTGTTCAACCTTCAGACTCACTCCTCTTTTTGTGGCCCAAAAAGTCTGTTCCCTTCTCTCAACCTTATCCCTTCTCTTTATAGGGAAAATATCTTCTGACATATCTTAGCTTTGAAGGATTCTTAGAGTTGATGTAGTGTGTCGCATTGCTTTATTATTAGGGTTATTTTGTTTTTGGTACTCACATTTTGTCCAGCTTGTTTGGTCTAACATTTGTTCAGCTTGGTGTTTGGTACTTAGAATTAACGTTGACTTGTGTTGACTGAGTTAGATTTTTGACTTCCATTTGATAATTATTAAGAAATTAAATAAATCTAATCACTATGCTGATTTACTGTTATACCCTTTCATTTTATAAAAAAAAAAGTTCCAATACCCTAATTCATCTTCTACTTCGCCGTCTCCCGCCTCCACAAACACCACGATTCTGCGAAACCCCGGACCATGTATATATGTGAATGACACATGTAGTATAAAGGATAAGAACAAAAATGTTTTGGGTAAAAATTTGCAGCCTGCTATTGAGCCCCATATTTTATCCGAGAGCCAAGATCTGTTCCTCGACATGTAGCAAAAAAACTTAAATCATGGAAGTGCCCAAATATGCATTGTAACATTAAAGGGTTATTTTGTTTTTGGTACTCAAGTTTTGACAAACTTTGCTGTTTGGTCTAACATTTGTCCAGCTTGGTGTTTGGTACTTGGAAATGACGTTGACCCGCGTGGACTCGGTTTGACCAAACAACAAAGTTGGTGGACACATCAAGGTCAAACCGAGTCCACGCGTGTAACACCCCGTGTTTTTAGCATGGCGCATGCTAAAAGATGCGTCATGGCTTGAGACGAAGCTTCATTCAAAGCTTCTGTTGCTTGGCAAGAGGTAGATTGGCTTAAGGCCAATACCGCGCCAAAATGGCGCATTATGTGTGACATTTGTCCAAGAACAAAATCTTGCATCATCATGATGCATTAGGCCAGTTGGGTAGGTGGCCTTGAGTTTGCAGCGTAATCATTGCGCATAACGAAAGTTATTGGCCTAGAGCCAATATCGCACAATCATTGTGCATCAGACTAGAGAGGGCTGGACGAGAGATTATTGCATAATCATTATGCAATACACCGAAGAGGATGTCGCACGATCATTGTGCGACAACGGGAACCAGTGTTGTACAATCATTGTGCAATACGGCAGAGTGTGCCAGAAAGGGATGGCCGGATGAATGTTGCGAAATCATTATGCACAATCATTGCACACAATCATTGCGATGAACAGTGAAGCGGGCATGTCAATCTCCTCCCCTAAACATATTTGTAGAAATTCCATTAAGACATATATAGGGAGGGGTACTTGGTTGAAGGTGCATATGCGGACTATGTACCAAGTAAGCTTCATAGCTTATCCGGAAGAGTATAAATGATGCCTAAAGCTCATTTATAGTTGCGTAGCCTTGCTAAGAGGGCATTTGATGCTTAGGCTTCACTATGCAATGTCGTGGACCCGATGATGCATAATCATTATGCATCTTTGACGGAATGGCCTACGGACCATGACATTACCATATTTTGCTAGGCTACGGCCTTGCAAACGAGTTGGTTAAGTTTCTGTCCCTTCGTGGATGAACTACAGTCTGTGCTTGATCCCTTTAGAGTAGGGAAGGGTACGTTGGCAGCCGCAATGAGTTGCATCATTGCCGGTCCAGCACGTTAGCCCCTCATATCATCTAAGCTCGGTAGCTCGATGCAAGAGATGATTGCGGCCATGCTTGATGAGGCTTAGTTGCATGCCAGCAAGTGGAATGCTCATACTTCCTATCAAGCTACGAAGAGTTGGTAAGCAAGATACGGTAGGGAATGGCAAGGGAATGGGGTAGCCTATTCCAAAGTCCAAGGCTTACGCCTGGACAAGACTTGGCGGTATGATGGTTGGTCATCTAGATAGGAAATTCAGTGATGAACTTCCTACGTAGAGGCATAGCCAGCAATACATGCAAAATGCATTGGCCTTGGCCTATGACCCTAGACCCTTTAGCGGACAAGGGTAATTTCGGAACGGTGTGTAAGCTAAGTCATCCGCAATCATGCTCCACGAGCATGCTTGCAAGGGCAAATGGACGTGCATTTTCCTAGACTTAAGGCCCAGCCCGTAGCTTCATCATGGCGCACAGGGGAGATTACGGCATGCGGGGAAACGCGCTAAGGGCGTAATTTTCACCGGTCCGTCACAGTTGGTATCAGAACAAGTTCCGAGAAAACACTAGGGACTTCTGCGGAGTGGACTCATCGGTGAGTATTTTCCTTAAGGAAAACTTTAAGTTGGATAGTATGCCAACTTTTGCGCGGAAAGGAATTTGTAACTGCTACGCCAGTTACTTTGCGAATCGAGTTGAGCTTGTTTAAGTACTGTGAGTTTGCCTGGCCTAAGTGGCCCACCACTTATAAGTGGATATCCGGAAGACCGCCTGGGACGGTGGGTAGACAGTGGGACTAATCATCCCCACACATTGGAAACTGGCCAATGGTGTGCAATGTCAGGCCCGACTAGCATCCCACTTACGAGTGGCAACCTGGATGACCGTCAGGACGGTGGGCAACTGGAAAACTGTTCCACAAAGTACTGTGATAAAACCTTGTGAACTTTAGGGATTCTTGGGTGGTGGTATGAGACACGATTCAGAATACTTGGTCGAGATATCCTCTTGGCACTGGCCAATTGCGATTCTTGGTATTGTTGTGAGCACTTTTGGATTCCTGGGCAGGTGGTATGAGACATGTGCTCAGAAGGTCAAAATTGTTGTTCATGACAACTTGAAGAAATCTGTGATTTCTGAGCATCTGGTATGAGACTTTTGCTCAGGAAATCCAAACCGAAGAGATTGTCCACAATAGTTTTGGTTTTGAATTTCGGGGACGAAATTCTTTTAAGGGGTGAAGAGTGTAACACCCCGTGTTTTTAGCATGGCGCATGCTAAAAGATGCGTCATGGCTTGAGACGAAGCTTCATTCAAAGCTTCCGTTGCTTGGCAAGAGGTAGATTGGCTTAAGGCCAATACCGCGCCAAAATGGCGCATTATGTGTGGCATTTGTCTAAGAACAAAATCTTGCATCATCATGATGCATTAGGCCAGTTGGGTAGGTGGCCTTGAGTTTGCAGCGTAATCATTGCGCATCATGAAAGTTATTGGCCTAGATCCAATATCGCACAATCATTGTGCATCAGACTAGAGAGGGCTGGACGAGAGATTATTGCATAATCATTATGCAATACACCGAAGAGGATGTCGCATGATCATTGTGCGACAACGGGAACCAGTGTTGCACAATCATTGTGCAATACGACAGAGTGTGCCAGAAAGGGATGGTCGGACGAATGTTGCGAAATCATTATGCACAATCATTGCGATGAACAGTGAAGCAGGCATGTCAATCTCCTCCCCTAAACATATTTGTAGAAATTCCATTAAGACATATATAGGGAGGGGTACTTTGTTGAAGGTGCATATGCGGACTATGTACCAAGTAAGCTTCATAGCTTATCTGGAAGAGTATAAATGATGCCTAAAGCTCATTTATAATTGCGTAGCCTTGCGAAGAGGGCATTTGATGCTTAGGATTCACTATGCAATGTCGTGGACCCGATGATGCATAATCATTATGCATCTTTGACGGAATGGCCTACGGACCAGGATATTACCATATTTTGCTAGGCTACGGCCTTGCAAACGAGTTGGTTAAGTTTCTGTCCCTTCGTGGATGAACTACAGTCTGTGCTTGATCCCTTTAGAGTAGGGAAGGGTACGTTGGCAGCCGCAATGAGTTGCAGCATTGCCGGTCCAGCACGTTGACCCCTCATATCATCTAAGCTCGGTAGCTCGATGCAAAAGATTATTGCGGCCATGCTTGATGAGGATTAGTTGCATGCCAGCAAGTGGAATGCTCATACTTCCTATCGAGCTACGAATAGTTGGTAAGCAAGATACGGTAGGGAATGGCAAGGGAATGGGGTAGCCTATGCCAAAGTACAAGGCTTACGCCTGGACAAGACTTGGCGGTATGATGGTTGGTCATCTAGATAGGAAATTCAGTGATGAACTTCCTACGTAGAGGCATAGCCAACAATACATGCAAAATGCATTGGCCTTGGCCTATGACCCTAGACCCTTTAGCGGACAAGGGTAATTTCGGAACGGTGTGTAAGCTAAGTCATCCGCAATCATGCTCCACGAGCATGCTTGCAAGGGAAAATGGACGTGCATTTTCCTAGACTTAAGGCCCAGCCCGTAGCTTCATCATGGAGCACCGGGGAGATTACGGCCTGCGGGGAAACGCGCTAAGGGCGTAATTTTCACCGGTCCGTCACAGTTGGTATCAGAGCAAGTTCCGAGAAAACACTAGGGACTTGTGTGGAGTGGACTCATCGGTGAGTATTTTCCTTAAGGAAAACTTTAAGTTGGATAGTATGCTAACTTTTGCGCGGAAAGTAATTTTTAACTGCTACGCCAGTTACTTTGCGAATCGAGTTGAGCTTATTTAAGTACTGTGAGTTTGCCTGGACTAAGTGGCCCACCACTTATAAGTGGATATCCGGAAGACCGCCTGGGACGGTGGGTAGACAGTGGGACTAATCATCCCCACACATTGGAAACTGGCCAATGGTGTGCAATGTCAGGCCCGGCTAGCATCCCAATTACGAGTGGCAACCTGGATGACCGTCAGGACAGTGGGCAACTGGAAAACTGTTCCACACAGCACTGTGATAAAACCTTGTGAACTTTAGGGATTCTTGGGTGGTGGTATGAGACACGATTCAGAATACTTGGTCGAGATATCCTCTTGGCACTGGCCAATTGCGATTATTGGTATTATTGTGAGAACTTTTGGATTCCTGGCAGGTGGTACGGGACATGTGCTCAGAAGGTCAAAATTGTTGTTCATGACAACTTGAAGAAATCTGTGATTTCTGAGCATCTGGTATGGGACTTTTGCTCAGGAAATCCAAACCGAAGAGATTGTCCACAATAGTTTTGGTTTTGAATTTCGGGGACGAAATTCTTTTAAGGGGTGAAGAGTGTAACACCCCGTGTTTTTAGCATGGCGCATGCTAAAAGATGCGTCATGGCTTGAGACGAAGCTTCATTCAAAGCTTCCGTTGTTTGGCAAGAGGTAGATTGGCTTAAGGCCAATACCGCGCCAAAATGGCACATTATGTGTGGCATTTGTCTAAGAACAAAATCTTGCATCATCATGATGCATTAGGCCAGTTGGGTAGGTGGCCTTGAGTTTACAGCGTAATCATTGTGCATCACGAAAGTTATTGTCCTAGAGCCAATATCGCACAATCATTGTGCATCAGACTAGAGAGGGCTGGACGAGAGATTATTGCATAATCATTATGCAATACACCGAGGAGGATGTCGCACGATCATTGTGCGACAACGGGAACCAGTGTTGCACAATCATTGTGCAATACGACAGAGTGTGCCAGAAAGGGATGGTCGGACGAATGTTGCGAAATCATTATGCACAATCATTGCACGCAATCATTGCGATGAACAGTGAAGCAGGCATGTCAATCTCCTCCCCTAAACATATTTGTAGAAATTCCATTAAGACATATATAGGGAGGGGTACTTTGTTGAAGGTGCATATGCGGACTATGTACCAAGTAAGCTTCATAGCTTATTCGGAAGAGTATAAATGATGCCTAAAGCTCATTTATAATTGCGTAGCCTTGCGAAGAGGGCATTTGATGCTTAGGCTTCACTATGCAATGTCGTGGACCCGATGATGCATAATCATTATGCATCTTTGACGGAATGGCCTACGGACCAGGACATTACCATATTTTGCTAGGCTACGGCCTTGCAAACGAGTTGGTTAAGTTTCTGTCCCTTCGTGGATGAACTACGGTCTTTGTTTGATCCCTTTTGAGTAGGGAAGGGTACGTAGGCAGCCGCAATGAGTTGCTGCATTGCCGGTCCAGCACGTTGGCCCCTCATATCATCTAAGCTCGGTAGCTCGATGCAAGAGATTATTGCGGCCATGCTTGATGAGGCTTAGTTGCATGCCAGCAAGTGGAATGCTCATACTTCCTATCAAGCTACGAAGAGTTGGTAAGCAAGATACGGTAGGGAATGGCAAGGGAATGGGGTAGCCTATGCCAAAGTCCAAGGCTTACGCCTGGACAAGACTTGGCGGTATGATGGTTGGTCATCTAGATAGGAAATTCAGTGATGAACTTTCTACGTAGAGGCAGAGCCAGCAATACATGCAAAATGCATTGGCCTTGGCCTATGACCCTAGACCCTTTAGCGGACAAGGGTAAGTTTGGAACGGTGTGGAAGCTAAGTCATCCGCAATCATGCTCCACAAGCATGCTTGCAAAGGAAAATGGACGTGCATTTGCCTAGACTTAAGGACCAGCCCGTAGCTTCATCATGGCGCACCGCGGAGATTACGGCCTGCGGGGCAACGCGCTAAGGGCGTAATTTTCATCGTCCGGCCATCCCTTTCTGGCACACTCTGCCGTATTGCACAATGATTGTAAAACACTGGTTCCCGTTGTCGCACAATGATCGTGCGACATCCTCTTCGGTGTATTGCATAATGATTATGCAATAATCTCTCGTTCAGCCCTCTCTAGTCTGATGCACAATGATTGTGCGATATTGGCTCTAGGCCAATAACTTTCGTGATGCGCAATGATTACGCTGCAAACTCAAGGCCACCTACCCAACTGGCCTAATGCATCATGATGATGCAACATTTTGTTCTTGGACAAATGCCACACATAATGCGCCATTTTGGCGCGGTATTGGCCTTAAGCCAATCTACCTCTTGCCAAGCAACAGAAGCTTTGAATGAAGCTTCGTCTCAAGCCATGACGCATCTTTTAGCATGCGCCATGCTAAAAACACGGGGTGTTACACGCGTGGACTCGGTTTGACCTTGACGTGTCCACCAACTTTGTTGTTTGGTCAAACCGAGTCCACGCGGGTCAACGTCATTTCCAAGTACCAAACACCAAGCTGGACAAATGTTAGACCAAACAGGAAAGTTGGTCAAAACTTGAGTACCAAAAACAAAATAACCCAACATTAAATCTGCTCAGTGACACAAAAGAGATATTTGACGCAAAAAAACCCAAATTCAGTCAATTCCTCTTCCTCTTTGTATAACCCCGTGAACATATTCAACAAAAAAAACCCAATTGAAGAAGCAGCTCCCCAGAACCTAATCAATTTCTCTAATAAAACCCCTAATTTTTCACTTCCAATGATGATTTTTGACAACAAAATCCCTAATTTCTGCCAATTTATGTCCTAATTAAGAAAAACCCTAAACTACCATCATCTTCTTCTTATAAACTGATGAGTTTCACAATATAAATTTTTGAATCATTCACAAATAAAAATCTCGTTCAATTGCAAGATGCGTACCCAATTACAAATCATTCAGCAACAGTGCAACACTACCCCCTGTTTCTTAGATCTACTTAGTTTTATTTTTTTATTTTTCTTCTGATTCTTCCATTAATCGTAGTGTAGTGGTGATGTTGTATGTGAACTTTTCATATCTTACAGCAAAACGAAATTAGGATTCATTTGATTTAATATTGTGTTTGAAAAATCGGAGATGGGTGCAGTAGTGGTGATCGATAGAGAAAGTGATAGGATATATTTTATGGTAGTTGCAGTATGTGATGGTAAGTGATACGTTGTGGTGGAGAAGATAGGGACGGAGATATAGAGAAGATGAGTCCCAAACTTATTTGGTCAACATTATTAAAGTAGAAGGGTATAATTGTAAACTTTTTAATAATTTGATTTTATATAATTCTTTTGATAATTAGTAAATGGAAGTCAAAACATAATGGAGTCAACACAGGTCAATGTTAATTCCAAGTACCAAACGCCAAGCTGGACAAATGTTAGATCAAACTCAAAAACTGGACAAAATCTGAGTACCAAAAACAAAATAACCCTTATTATTATCTTGCTTCAACTTCTAATCACACTCCACATGTCAAGATAATTTATGGTATATACAATTTGCCCCTTTTCTTGAGGGTTGTTGGTGAACGATCCTTGAGAAAAATCACTTTTACCTTGCGCTTCCATGCTTTTATAGGACTTCCTTCTTCTGGCTTTTATGTTCTTTGTAGAGGAATTTCGGTGAAGAATATACTACGTCGAAGTATTAATACTTGCCCCTATTCTGTATCGAAATTCTGAAACGTCCCTGTAAACAAAAATATACAGAAGCATCTTACCCTTTCTCGTCAGGATACATTTTCTCGCCCATGGTTGTATGCTTGCCCCGGGTTGAAAGAACTCGGCAGCACTGGTCGAGCAGCAGCAACAAACGTCAGCAGGGTGCACGATGGTAATAGCGATGTCATGAATGTTTGATGCGGTTAGTTCACGTACATGTCCGTCTCAGTGGCGTTCGGGAGGTCAGCTTTTATTGATGGTTAGAGATCGTCTCCTGTGTGCTTCGATTTGTTGGTGAGCTTTACGTTGGGTCCTTAAGTAAGCAGCAGGATACGGTATGTAGCAGCGAGAATGATATTTAAACAGCATCAACGTGTGACCATACCACCAGGTGGGAGGCACCGGCAGCGATTGGCATCAGTGGTATCCGGAGCAGTTATAACGTCGGCTGAACTTCATCAAGTAGGTCATACCACTAGCAAATTCAGGTGAGCAGCAACAACAACATATGAATGTAACAGCTCCGTGCTTCATTTCCAGCAGCCAGCTTTACATGTATGAAATTCATTTTAATAGAATCCACCATTTCGTCGTACCCCCGACTTTAGCGGGTGACCCATTTAGTTGTAAACCATCTTGCCTGTAGGTGCATGGTAGTAGCATGAGCTATGTATAGTTCGCGCAGCAGCAACATTGGGTCCAGGGAGACATGGGCAGTGATATGGACAGTTGAGAATTGGGCAGTCGAGGCTTTGTTCGTATTAGCTTTGACAGGTCCGCTCTCATTGGTTGTCTGAGATTGTCCCATGTGTGTTCAATGTTGATGGTCGGCTCCACGCTGGATTATCAAGTGAAGAGAAACGGTAGTAAGTGTGCGACAGTAGGTGGCATTTGTTGTTTTCGGAGAAGCAACAACATCAACTCCACACTATGCCAAGTATGTTATGGCTCCAGCGGAATTAGTTGCGTGGCAGCAGAAAAGAGAGACACCAGCCCAGGTTGTACTGGGACCAACATCAACAGCAGTTACGCCCCAACAATAGCAATTTGATTTCACCTGTTGATTGACCACCATAGCAACTTTGTAGCATCGCATTCGCAGCAGCAATTGAAGTTGACTAGACTCTGTGCAGCGGCTCCCGGTGTCGTATGCATCGCAGCGGACACCTCAGACGCATAGTAACTTGTGCTCCAGAACGTCGTCTACTTTGGTCATTAGCATGTTCTGCCACAGGGACTGCGATGGGGAACATCTATCTTCGTCACTCAGCAGCATCGTCTTGGTACTCACGTCAGTGGCAGGTAGGAAGTAACTTGCGTACGTCACAGCAGGATTGAGTACAGCAACAGTAACAACTTCGGCATAAGCATCTTTTTTACGCAGCATTATTAGCTCGTTTGAGTAATTTTCCCCGTTGTACAGGTAGAAGCAGTAGGTAGTATTAGAGGTGTCCGGAGAAGTTTTATCATCAGATAGAAAAAGAATGGATAATTTGCTTTGAGACTCAGCGGCAACATGAATGGCAGTTTAGACTCCATCTACATCGGCGTCAACGAGTCTGCTTTCTTCCAATCCTTTCTCGTCGGGATATGCCTTCTTGTACTTTTATGTGCTTCCCCCATGTTTGCTCCGAGTTGAAAGAACTCCATAATATTCGTTGGGTAGCAGCAATGTTCATCGTCAGTAATATGCATAACAGCAACAAGCGTCATCTTCGTGATTCGGACCATCTTCGTGACATCAACTTGTATATAGCTTTGGGTAGGCAGCATCGTCAGCATGAGCTTTTCCGCTACACTTCAGCCTTGTTTTATGATTCGCAAGAGGTTCGTTGCTGCCCCAGCTTCACTTCCTATGTCGTCGTTGTAGCTTTGCTCCCTTGCACGCACACATGTGCAACATTCACTTGAACTGTTATCGTCATTACTTGAACTGCAGTCTCTATGTAATTCTGATGGCCCGTGGAACCTATATAAAAGTGGAAAAATAAAGGGCTGGCTGAGCCTCCGTCGCACGGATCAGCACCGTCGTCGACTTTACATCTTCGTAACTAGGCTTTGCGTCTTTATCACGAGGATTTGCATCATCATCGGCCATGCTCCTTCGTCACATACACTGCATCATCGGTATCACTTTGTTCGTTGAAATGGAGCTATGATCGGGTTTACTTGCATTGGCATTGGATATTGAATCATCACTGGACTTGACTTCGATGAACTTTGTACTTCATCGTGAACTTCGAATCATCGTCCTATGACATGTATCATCGTCGGGGTTTGCACTTCGGTTGGTGCCATTGTCTTTGGACTTTGGACTACGGGTTCGCTTAAATCATCGACATTACTTTGTACGGCAGAATAGAGCCATTATCGACTTCGTAAGCCTTTGTCAATCGTCCTACTTGATCATCGGATTTTGGGTCGAAGCTTTATCGTAGGATTTTGGATCATAGCTTTATCTTCGTATCTCAGCTCCTTCGTGATGCTGGTACTGTGATAGACACATTTTTGTATCTAAGTTGTCCTCAATTTTCTATATTGTTGGTGCTCAATTTCGTATTTATTATGGTGTTTTGTGTGTTTGTGGGTATTTTTTGGAAATAAATATTGTTGGAAATTGCGGCCCGAAAAGTTGCTAGGAGCACCCCGGAAGACAATTGCTATATGGACCCTCACTTTTGATAAGGGGCACCCACGACTATGTGTAGCCCATATTAATCTTTAGCACCCACTGTTTTATTCGGCACCCTGGATGTTGGATAAGGGCACTCATCTCCTTCCTCCTTTGAAGTTTGTTTTGGCGGGAAAATAATGCAGTTCACTGCGTTATTTTCTGTTGGATTTTTGAGGAGTTTCAGTGAGACTCAACCAATGGTTTCGACCGGGATGAACGGGATTTGTCCAAACAAAGTTGGTATGGGTGTTCGTATGTGTTTATTTGGGTCGTATAATCATTGTAAATTACACAGGAGAGTACGTGACCGGAGGAGATAATCATGGATTACAGCAAGGATAGACGTGTTTTGCTTGTGTTTGGATCGAGTTGGAATGCTGAAGAAACGTGCAGCAATATTTTGCATGAATCATACAGCTGCAGACGCATGAAGAGGCGAGAAAGGAAAGAAAATTGTCCGAGATTATTTTTTATTTACTGCCGAGCTATGGAAATATTTTTCGGAGTAATAAGCGAGATTCTTGTCGATGTTGGGTATATAAAGGGTCTACGGGAGCCAGTAAGGGTGACGTGGGGGAGATTACAGAGCTGTGAAAGTCGAGTTGCAGAAGAATCACCATTTATGTTGCTGTGAAGAACACCAAGAACATAAGGCGCGCAACATCAGTCGTTTCTCAACAGTGGAAACGACACACAGGCGTGGGTCGAGAGCTATAGAATCAGCGACAATATTGTTCTATCATTCTTTTCAGTTTGTAACACCTATAACTGTTACAAACCCGGTTTTAATAGTTTTTCTCCATTTCATCTTTGTAAACACCCTTTGAACAATAAAAAATAAATTTTGAGTGTGTTTCCAACATGATGATGAGCTAATTCTCCCACAACCAAGGCAATGAGGAAGCTATTCACGCATGAATAATGGGTAACTATTTCATTTCTCTAATTTTTAATTATAATTCACTCAATCACTGCTCTTGAAGAGTTTTTAAATGTTTACATAATTTTCTTAATTACTTGTGATTCAATTTGATAGATTATACTTTGTTTAATCAATTAATAGTCTATGAATACAATTAATATTTGAAAATATGTTTGATTAATTATGAATTAAGAAATAAGGGACCTAAAAGATAATTTGAGTTTTGGATTATTTGCCATATTTTATTCATGTGTGATAGTGCAATCATTGTCTTGGTTATTCCTAATAATCTTCAATTAAGTTTTGTTTGTTTTAAATTTCATTAAATCTAAAATCTTTGCTTTCACAAGTCTCAACGAACTTTTTACTACAACTCAATTGAAAATCACATCATACTGCTAATTTACACTTGAGCTGCTGCAGTGGGTGGACTATCTTCGGGTTGCTTTTGTTATCGTCGTCGCACTTTATACCACCATCGTCGTCGGACTTGAGCTTTGCCACATCGTCTACGCTGTGGTTACATCGGCTGTACTGCAATATTAGATTGGGCCGGAGTTATATTGAGAGAATTGGTACCATCATGGTGGAGCTTTCCTTGGGTGGCTGTTGAATGTACTCCACAATTAGGACAGGATCATCCCCTTCCTCACGCAGCAACGTTGCTCCAACTGTACGGTAAAATGACGCCAGGTTTATCATAGCAAAAGCATAAACAACAGCTCCTTGTTTGCAGCAGCCTTGGGTATTCTTCCTTTCTCTTAGCAGCAACGAAAGTATGTACGTAGCATCTCCCCGCTCCGTGTATGCAACAACAGGTATCAGGCAGCAGTAAGTCCCTATTCTCATGGCAGAGTTGAGCACACCGGTGCCACAGTAGCGTAGGTGCATCCCATGTGATCTTCGAATTGTGCTCCAGAGTCAGGGCAACAGAATCGCTTCCAGAACAGTTCCATGGCTTCATGCATCTTACACTAATCTTTACTCCATACATCTCAGCTTTGGCTGCGTCTCTTCAACTGCAGGTAGGTCCATTGTAATTATTCATCGCAACAGCAATTGGCAAGTGTGCAGTGATGCCTCCTTTATGTAGTATGACAATTTGTAGAGATGGCAGCAACAATTTGTATCCCAGGGCTTCGGCGGCTTATCATTGCAGTACTGTTGCTTCCATCACATAGCTGTACAGGCATCGTTTTGCATTACCTCGTTCGCTGATATGTACCAGCAACTGTATATACTTCGGCTTTTACTCCGAAGCATGAGCCTGTCCGTTGTAGCTTTGCGCTTCGTCTGCCTTAAATCGAATCGTCAATCGGTAGAATGGTACGGTAATCGTTCTAGTTTTAAACCAATAAGGTAAATTCATGATATAAGTAATTAAGATTATATGCAAAATGTTTTATGCAGTAATGAAAATCAGGTGTTTATATGGTTTTTCTTTCCCCTGCATTGTGTGAGTTTGTAAATCCATCGTCATAGAGGCAAGATGAGTGTTTGAACCTGTCACCCCGTTGGCTAATTCCGAGCCAGAAAATTACCGAACAGTGGGGGTCTGAAAATCTCCCGGAGACGTGGTGTAAAACTGAATGTTTTGCAAATACCCGTTTCGCTGAGCTGCCAAAGGCATGTCAATGTTGGGTATCTCTTTCTTATGGAAGCGTTCCCCTCGGTCTTACACTCATTGACGCTTACGGGGGAGTCCGGAGAGATTGCGTGCAAGCGCTTTCCCCAGTATGTATGTATGTATATACGTAAAGAAATCTATGCAAGTATTTTGGAAATTTCAAAATGTAAGGAGTATAAGTATTTTCAAATTTTCAAAATGTAAGGAGTATAAGCTTTTGCAAACTCTGTAGTTGTGTGTATGTATGCCCCCTTTTGGTTTCAGAAGCTGGTTGATGAAGCTCGTGAAAGTAAAAGTGATTGCCTCCGTAAGGAAAGCCGTAGTATGCTAAGTTTGTAAGCGGTTGGCTTGATATTCATCTACTATAGGTGCTTTCGGATGGCTGCCTTGGTTCCTTCCTCCGTCAGTGGCAAAGAATAGCGGATAAGGGTTCGGATTTCATCACCGTTCCCTTCTTGCCCGCCTTAGGAAAACGAAACCAAACGCGAACCTAAGCCTAAAATTTGACTAGAACGAGACCTATAGGGTAACGAGCTTAATAGGAAAGTCATTCGAAAAATATTGGTTACTCTTTTAAGCATTCTTCAAAGTTCATGATGGTTCCTGTGAGTTGAATACACCGCCTTGTAACGCTGGTGAGGCCTTGGGTATCAAAGCTCCACTGAGCTTCCCTCGTCTCAATTCAACTTACTTTAACTCGGATTGATTCCAGAGGGGTTTGCTTAAATTGTAACGAATTCCCTTTCGAAGGATTAGAAGCTGGTCTAGAAACAATCTAAGTGGAGCCATCATGCTTTTTGTTTGCTAGAAATCAGTAGGTTTGTTGTGGTGGAGTCAGCCTTATTTGTGTTTTCATAGAACTTCCCTTCCTTTTAGGATTTATTTCTTTTTATTTTGTTTTTCTAGTGTATGCCCAAGGTTATTAAAGAGCGGGCTTGGAAAAGAAACACTCTAGGTCGTTTGATTAGTGATAAACCTAGTAGTTCTTCTTGTGAAGGCGGGGAGCTCGAAGACTCTTCTTTTGAGAGCCATGTTTTTGGAAACTTCAGTTTTGAGAATCTGTCTTTTCATGAAAAAAATACCCCTAGTACTTCAGTTGTGCCAGCAATGGCAACTTTGAAATATTACATGTTCCCAACTAGGTCCACCCGAGCTTCGTGCATTAAATTTCCATCCACTACGGCTAATTTCGAGATAAAACCTAGTATTCTTCAGATGATCCCTATATTCTTAGGGAAAGATGATGAGAACCCTTATTTTCATATTAGGGACTTTGAAGAAATTTGTGGGACAATTAGAATAAAAGACCTTAGTGATGAAGTCTTGAAACTTAAGATGTTTCTCTTTTCCTTGAGAGATAAAGTCAAGACCTGGCTGAACAACCTACCATCTGAATCCATTGAAACATGGCAGGAACTTATTACTGCTTTCTATATGAAATTCTACCCTAAGCATAAAATTGCATATGTTAGGCAGAAAATTAGTTCTAGTGTGCAACAAGAGGGAGAGTCTCTTTATAGGTTCTTAGAGAGATTCAATGATCTCCTATCCCAGTGTCCTCACCATGGATTTGATAAGATGAAACTCGTAGAGATTATTTATGATGGCTTAGAATATTCAACCAAAGCCATGGTTGAATCTATGTGCGCTGGTGAGTTCACTAGTAAAAGTGTTGATGATGCTTTTACCTTCTTAGGAGTTGTCGCTGAAAAATCCCAACAGTGGGAGTCTTGTGTTGAACCCCACAAAAGACTCTTGGTTAATAAAAGTAGCACCAATGTGGTAGATTCAAGCTTCGGGTCTGATGCTAAGTTTGCTGCTTTGTGTAGAAGGTTAGAAGCTTTGGAATTGAATCATCCTAAACGTAGGTTTCTTGTTGAACCTGATGATAGGTTTAGAGCCTCTGAAGTGTCTAGTTGTGGAGTAGAACCCAATAACTCGTTTTGGGAAGGTCAGGTTAGTGAAGAGCAAGCCCATGCTGTCTATAAAAATGCTAGGTTTGAGAACCGTCAGAAGTTTGACCCATATTCATAGACTTACAACCCTGGTTGGAGAAACCATCCTAATTTTTCTTCGTCTAAGGGTCAGAATCAAGGGCAGTCTAGTAATTCTCATCCTCCCCCGGGTTTTGGTTATGCTAAGAACTCTTCAAGTCAACCCCAGTTTCCGAATGAGAAAAAAATCTCCACCTTAGAAGAAACCCTTACTATGTTAGAAAAGAACCATGAGATGTTATCAAAGAAACACTATATGGTTTTCAAGAAGAAACCAGGCAGAATTTTAAGAATAATTGCCAGTCTCTTGCTAACTTAGAAATTCAAGTCGTTCAAATATCTAAGTTTCTTAGTGAAATAGAAGATGGAAGGTTCCCTAGTCAAACTGATCCTAACCCTAAAGGAGATAAATCGTACAATCATGTGAATTCTATAACAACCCTTAGGAGTGGAAAGAAAGTTGACAATAAGGTTGCCATGCCTGATAGTGAACATGTTGTAGTTCACCCTTCTTAGCCAGAAAATGAGGAGACTGATAGAGTCTCCAAAGAGACCAATGAGGGTCCTGCTGATCCCGGATTTGTTCCCAGATCCCCGTTCCCCCAGCTACTAGTTCCAACAACTTTAATGATATATTGGAGGTTTTTAAGCAGGTTACTATCAACCTCCCATTGTTAGATGCAATTAAGCAGATTCCCGCTTATGCCAAGTTTCTTAAGGATATGTGTACCCGAAAGCGAAAACTTAGTGTCCATAAGAAAGCCTTCCTAACTAGTCATGTGAGTTCTATTATTCAGAATACCGCTACTCCTAAGTATAAAGACCTAGGATCCCCTACTATTTCTTGCACAATAGGTAAATACCGTGTCGAGAAAGCTTTGCTTGACTTAGGAGCCAGTGTGAACTTACTTCCATACCATGTGTACCTTAAGCTAGGACTTGGTGAGATGAAACCTACCCAGATGACACTTCAATTAGCTGACAGGTCCGTTAAAATTCCTCGTGGTGCGATCGAGGACGTTATTATTGAGGTCGACAAGTTTATTTATCCAGTGGATTTTGTTATCCTAGATACCCAACCTGTCCCTGACCCAGAGAACCAAATACCAGTGATTTTAAGTCGCCCGTTTTTAGCTACTTCCAATGCGATCATTAACTGTCGAAATGGTATTATGAATTTGTCTTTTGGTAATATGACTATTGAGCTGAACATTTTTAATATTAGTAAGCTACCCTCTGAACTAGATAACTCGAGCATAGAAGAGATGAACATGATAGGAACATTAGTCGAGGAGTCATTACCAAACACTTTGTTAGAAGATCCATTAGAGAAATGCCTAGCCCACTTTGGGATTGATTTTGATGATGACGATGTGATTAATGAGGTGAATGCTTTGTTAGATTCAACCCCTTTGATAGACACTAGTAATGGCTGGAAACCTAAGTTCGAACCTCTACCCGTTTCTGAGTCTACCCTAGTTCCTTCGTTAGAAAAGCCTCCTAAATTGGACCTTAAACTATTACCAGTTTCCCTGAAGTATGTATTTTTAGGCCCATCTGAAACTTTACCTGTGATTATAGCATCCGACTTGGATAGTGATCATGAAAGTAGGCTAGTGACCTTCCTTCAGAATAACAAGGAAGCTTTAGGGTGGACCATAGCAGACATTAAGGGTATAAGTCTTACTGATTGTATGCATCAGATCTATTTAGATAGTGGCACCAAACCTTCTAGGGAGATGCAACGTCGACTGAACCCTAATATGAAAGAAGTAGTTCGAACCGAGGTTCTTAAGCTGTTAGATGCAGACATTATCTACCCCATTTCAGACAGTAAGTGGGTCAGCCCCGTCCAGGTTTTTCCCAAGAAATCCGGTATTACTGTAGTCCAGAATGATAACAATGAGTTAATCCCAACCCGGGTGACCATGGGTTGGCGTGTATGTATTGACTATAGGAAATTGAACAAGGTCACTAGGAAGGACCACTTTCCCCTTCCCTTCATCGACCAAATGCTAGAGAGATTAGCTGTACGTAGCCATTATTTCTTTTTAAATGGATACTGCGGTTATACTCAAGTTGTTATTGCCCCAGAATACCAAGAGAAAACCACTTTTACCTGTCCCTTTGGTACCTTTGCGTATAGACGCATGCCTTTCGGGCTATGTAATGCTTCTGCGACCTTTCAGCGTTGTATGATGAGCATATTTTCTGACATGGTAGAACGGTTCTTAGAGGTCTTTATGGATGATTTTTCAGTGTTTGGTTCGTCTTTCGATGAGTGCTTGCATCATTTGTCATTAGTTTTGACTAGGTGTAAGGAAAATAATTTAGTGCTTAATTGGGAGAAATGTCACTTCATGGTTCGTTCAGGAATTGTTCTAGGGTATATCGTATCTTCGAAAGGTATAGAGGTAGATAGAGCCAAAGTTGACCTTATTAAAACTTTACAGGTCCCAAAAACCGTAAAAGGTATTAGGTCATTCTTAGGGCATGCAGGTTTTTATCGCCGATTCATTAAGGATTTTAGCTTGATTTCTAGACCTCTTTGCAATTTGCTTGCAAAAGATGTTAAGTTTGTCTTTGATGATGCTTTTTTAGAGGCTTTTGAGAAGCTTAAGACTTTACTCACTACCGCCCCCATAGTCCAGGCACCCAACTGGAACCTACCCTTTGAGATCATGTGTGATGCTTCAGATTATGCTATTGGTGTTGTGCTAGGTCGGTGAGAAAATAAGTTACTTCATGTGATTTACTATGCTAGCAAAACTCTGAATGATGTCCAGTTGAACTATACCACTACGGAGAAGGAACTATTAGCTATTGTGTTTGCCTTAGACAAGTTTAGATCATACCTCTTAGGTTCTAAGGTCATAATCTTTACTGATCATGATGCTTTGAAGTATCTTCTTTCCAATAAGGATACTAAACCTAGATTGATTAGATGGATCCTATTGTTGCAGGAATTTTCCTTAGACATTAGAGATAAAAAAGGTACAGAAAATGTAGTAGCAGACCACTTGTCTAGGCTTGTTGTGGATACCATTAATGATTCTCCTCCTGTTAGGGATAGTTTTCCTGATGAACAACTGTTCTTTGTTACCCAAGCACCTTGGTATGCGAATATAGTGAATTATCTTGTTACTGGTCGAATGCCCTAACATTGAGGTAAACAAGATCGTTCTAGGTTTTTAGCGGAGGTGAAGCACTTCTTTTGGGATGATCCTTATTTGTTTAAGTATTTTCCAGACCAGATTATTAGGAGATGTATACCCAAGAGTGACCAGTCCAGTATTATTTCCTTTTGTCATGATCATGCTTGTGGGGGTCACTTTAATGCTAAGAAGACTGCTGCTAAGATATTGTAGTGTGGATTCTATTGGCCTTTGTTGTTTAAAGACTCCCATAGTCACTGTGTTACTTGTGAGCGTTGCCAGAAGTTAGGAACCATTTCCCATAGGAACATGATGCCCTTGAACCCTATTTTAGTTGTTGAGGTCTTTGATGTGTGGGGTATTGACTTTATGGGTCCGTTTCCTAATTCTTTTGGTAACCTTTACATCCTTGTCGCTGTAGACTATGTATATAAGTAGATTGAGGCGGTTGCGTGTAAAACTAATGACCATAGGTTTGTGATTGATTTCTTGAATAATAATATACTTACACGTTTTGGTACACCGCGAGCTATAATTAGTGATGGAGGGTCGCACTTTTGTAATGAACCTTTTAGGCTTTTGATGAAGAAATATGGTATTACACATAAGGTAGCTACCCCGTATCATCCACAGACTAGTGGTCAAGTAGAGGTTTCCAATAGGGAGATAAAACGTATATTAGAGAAAACAATTAATCCTAATCGGAAAGACTGGTCGTCTAGGCTTACTGATACCTTATGGGATTACTGTACTGCGTTTAAGACCCCCATTGGAATGTCACCTTATCGGCTTGTGTATGGCAAGGCATGTCATTTACCTGTTGAGTTAGAACATAGAGCTTATTGGGCTGTTAAGCAGCTAAATTTTTTACTTGACAAGGCAGGAGCCCATAGGAAACTCCATCTCAATGAGTTGGAAGAGATTCGTATAGATGCTTACGATAGAGCGAAGAAGTATAAGAACAAAATGAAACTTGTGCATGATAAGAATATTTTAAAAAGCTCATTTTCTCCAGATCAAAAAGTTCTTCTGTACGATACCCGCTTGCATCTTTTCCCTGGGAAGTTACGTTCTCGGTGGACGGGTCCTTTTATTGTTCGCATTGTCTTTCCTCATGGAGCTGTTGAGATCGAGACACCGGATGGTAGTAGTTCTTCGAAGGTTAACGGTCAGAGATTGAAACACTTTTTAGAGCCCTTTCCTACAGGTGATGTTGAGGAGGTCCCTCTGGAGGACCCTGTTTACCCTTGATTGACCATCGATGCGATTGTATGTTGTATATTTGTTTTTGATTCACCCAGGTATTATCTTTCCGACTTCTCTCTTTACTGATTCCTCATGTTACTTTACTTTTTGGTATTGTTCTTTCATTAGAAACATTGAGGACAATGTTAGATTTAAGTTTGGTGGTGGGGAAGAAACATTTTGTTAGCTTTTAGTTCAATAAATAAACTCCAGAGCCTAGAAATTTATGCTTATTAAGGTTGGCACTAACCAATCTAAGTGGATGGGAACATGTTGGTTGTAGGAGTTGAGGAACCAATCTGATTAGATGGAAACATCTAAAGATTCTATTCATAAAAGCACAGAGCTCAGGTGTTAGAATTAAAAAAAAAAACATGGTAGTTTCGCCATAACTCGTTGAATCCTAATCCCTTCTGTTTTTATTTCCTAAGTGATTTGGTGGGGCACACGACTCAAGTTGTTACCATTTCTAGGTGAAATAGAGTGATTGAGATACAAAAAAAAAAAAAAATCGAGACAAGACCATCAGACCAACCGGAATAAATTCAATAAAGTCGACCACTGGTGCCTTTGTATATGCCAGTTGTGTTGACCTAGAGTTAGGTTTATCGACCACCGGTCCCCTTGTATATGCCAGTTGTGTTGATATTAGTCAGACCGGTATCTCAGTCCATTAGGATAGGTTCATCTTGGCAGAGGCCTTCAGACAGATATGGGAAACACCGCTCACTTTAAACCATCTATTTTTTTTCTCTTTATCCATCTTCTTGATCTTTTCATGTGATTGGTTGACTCCGGTTATGATGTACAGAAACTATCTGAGTAGAGCTCTGTCACTTATATATGAATTTTAGTATGCTGAGTGCAAACTCGTGTACAACAATTGGAATTTCGCATCAGGGTACTTCCTCCTATAGTCAATGTTTGTATACCAACCAATGAGATTCTTTAGTGCCTTCCAAGGTTCTGTGTAGATAGCTAGGGTCTGGAATAACGGTTTTTTGGGTACACCTCTGGTAAACCCTCCGGAGACAACACTCTGCCGCTAAGGCCACCTAGCGGTTTAACGGCTTGCTGCACGTGCTAAGTGTAGTCATTTCATTTTATAGATTAGTTTTGATCGAGGACTAGCAAATAATAAGTTTGGGGGTATTCGATAGACACATTTTTGTGTCTAAGTTGTCCTCAATTTTTTTTATTGTTGGTATCAATTTCGTACTTATTATGGTGTTTTGTGTGTTTATAGGTATTTTTTGGAAATAAATATTGTTCGAAATTGCAGCCCGGAGCACCCCCGGAGGACAATTGCTACACGGACCCCCACTTTTGCTAAGGGGCACCCACGACTATGTGTAGCCCATATTCATTTTTAGCACCCACTGTTTTATTCGGCACCCTGCATGTTGGATAAGGGCACCCATCTCCTTCCTCCTTTGAAGTTTGTTTTGGCGGGAAAATAATGCAGTTCACTGCGTTATTTTCTGTTGGATTTTTGAGGAGTTTCAGTGAGACTCAACCACTGGTTTCGACCGAGATGAACGGGATTTGTCCAAACAAAGTTGGTATGGGTGTTCGTATGTGTTTATTTGGGTCGTATAATCATTGTAAATTACACAGGAGAGTACGTGACCGGAGGACATAATCATGGATTACAGCAAGGATATACGTGTTTTGCTTGTGTTTGGATCGAGTTGGAATGCTGAAGAAACGTGCAGCAATATTTTGCACGAATCATACAGCTGCAGACGCATGAAGAGGCCAGAAAGGAAAGAAAATTGTCCGAGATTATTTTTTATTTACTGCCAAGCTATGGAAAGATTTTTCGGAGTAATGAGCGAAGATTCTTGTCGCTGTTGGGTATATAAAGGGTCTACGGGAGCCAGTAAGGGTGACAGGGAGTTTGGGGAGATTACAGAGCTGTGAAAGTCGAGTTGCAGAAGAATCACCATTTCTATTGCTGTGAAGAACACCAAGAACATAAGGCGTGCAACATCAGTCGTTTCTCAACAGTGGAAACGACACACAGGCGTGGGTCGAGAGCTATAGAATCAGCGACAGTACTGTTCTATCATTCTTTTCAGTTTGTAACACTTATAACTGTTACAAACCCGGTTTTAATAGTTTTTCTCCATTTCATCTTTGTAAACACCCTTTGAACAATAAAAAATAAATTTTGAGTGTGTTTCCAACATGATGATGAGCTAATTCTCCCACAACCAAGGCAATGAGGAAGCTATTCACGCATGAATAATGGGTAACTATTTCATTTTCTCTAATTTTTAATTATAATTCACTCAATCACTGCTCTTGAAGAGTTTTTAAATGTTTACATAATTTTCTTAATTACTTGTGATTCAATTTGATAGATTATACTTTGTTTAATCAATTAATAGTCTATGAATACAATTAATATTTGAAAATATGTTTGATTAATTATGAATTAAGAAATAAGGGACCTAAAAGATAATTTGAGTTTTGGATTATTTGCCATATTTTATTCATGTGTGATAGTGCAATCATTTTCTTGGTTATTCCTAATAATCTTCAATTAAGTTTTGTTTGTTTTAAATTTCATTAAATCCAAAATCTTTGCTTTCACAAGTCTCAACGAACTTTTTACTACAACTCAATTGAAAATCACATCATACTGCTAATTTACACTTGAGCTGCTGCAGTGGGTGGACTATCTTCGGGTTGCTTTTGTTATCGTCGTCGCACTTTATACCACCATCGTCGTCGGACTTGAGCTTTGCCACATCGTCTACGCTGTGGTTACATGGCGGCTGTACTGCAATATTAGATTGGGCCGGAGTTATATTGAGAGAATTGGTACCATCATGGTGGAGCTTTCCTTGGGTGGCTGTTGAATGTACTCCACAATTAGGACAGGATCATCCCCTTGCTCACGCAGCAACGTTGCTTCAACTGTACGGTAAAATGACGCCAGGTTTATCATAGCAAAAGCATAAACAACAGCTCCTTGTTTGCAGCAGCCTTGGGTATTCTTCCTTTCTCTTAGCAGCAGCGAAAGTATGTACGTAGCATCTCCCCGCTCCGTGTATGCAACAACAGGTATCAGGCAGCAGTAAGTCCCTATTCCCATGGCAGAGTTGAGCACACCGGTGCCACAGTAGCGTAGGTGCATCCCATGTGATCTTCGAATTGTGCTCCAGAGTCAGGGCAACAGAATCGCTTCTAGAACAGTTCCATGGCTTCATGCATCTTACACTAATCTTTACTCCATACATCTCAGCTTTGGCTGCGTCTCTTCAACTGCAGGTAGGTCCATTGTAATTATTCATCGCAACAGCAATTGGCAAGTGTGCAGTGATGCCTCCTTTATGTAGTATGACAATTTGTAGAGATGGCAGCAACAATTTGTACCCCAGGGCTTCGGCGGCTTATCATTGCAGTACTGTTGCTTCCATCACATAGCTGTACAGGCATCGTTTTGCATTACCTCGTTCGCTGATATGTACCAGCAACTGTATATACTTCGGTTTTTACTCCGCAGCATGAGCCTGTCCGTTGTAGCTTTGCGCTTCGTCTGCCTTAAATCGAATCGTCAATCGGTAGAATGGTACGGTAATCGTTCTAGTTTTAAACCAATAAGGTAAATTCATGATATAAGTAATTAAGATTATATGCAAAATGTTTTATGCAGTAATGAAAATCAGGTGTTTATATGGTTTTTCTTTCCCCTGCATTGTGTGAGTTTGTAAATCCATCGTCATAGAGGCAAGATGAGTGTTTGAACCTGTCACCCCGTTGGCTAATTCCGAGCCAGGAAATTACCGAACGGCGGGGTCTGAAAATCTCCCGGAGACGTGGTGTAAAACTGAATGTTTTGCAAACACCCGTTCCGCTGAGCTGCCAAAGGCATGTCAATGTTGGGTATCTCTTTCTTATGGAAGCCTTCCCCGGTCTTACACTCATAGACGCTTACGGGGGAGTCCGGAGAGATTGCGTGCAATCACTTTCCCCAGTATGTATGTATGTATATATACACACGTAAAGAAATGTATGCAAGTATTTTGGAAATTTCAAAATAGTATAAGTATTTTCAAATTTTCAAAATGTAAGGAGTATAAGCTTTTGCAAACTCTGTAGTTTTGTGTATGTATGCTCCCTTTTGGTTTCAGAAGCTGGTTGATGAAGCTCGTGAAAGTAAAAGTGATCGTCTCCGTAAGGAAAGCCGTAGTATGCTAAGTTTGTAAGCGGTTGGCTTGATATTTCGTCTACTATAGGTGCTTTCGGATGGCTGCCTTGGTTCCTTCCTCCGGCAGTGGCAAAGAATAGCGGATAGTGGCAGTAGTTAATATCGTGGTCGTAGCACTAGCATCGGGTGACAACATATGTGTAACATTGGGGGATGACGACATGTCTAAGGTAGCAGTAGTATGTCCGCAGCGTCGTTGTAGGGAACTTCAGCTTGTTTGCAGCGCCATTGATTGCAAGAGAAATATCGTCGGTAAATTTGAATATCGTTGGTGAGTTGCAACTGTCCAGCTTTGCCCCTTCTTTAATGCTCCATCGTAGTGATGACGCTTTTGCTCGTCGTACAGCCATAGTCAGCTTTTGTGGACTTTAAATTGCAACAGTTACTTAGCATCATCCATTGGTTACTCAAATAGTCCCCTCTCATGATGCTTTGTGTAGTATGCTCGTTGCAGTCTCTATTTGATTTTGTGTTGTTGTCGTAGCCGTCATTCTGTTTAGTGTATCTTTTTTGTGCTCTCCTCCTCTGATTAAGTGTCCAGCTCTTTAAATGTGGTTGCGGAGTTGAACTGAGTCCACTGTTGGCATTAGTTGAACTGCAGATTGTATCTACTATCATCTTCTAGAAAGCTGGCGGAGTGGTGGATTTGAACAGCATTGTCGTAGCAAGACTTTGGCTCGTCGTCACAAGATTGACATCGTGGTCATCTGGTTTGATCTTTACGTCCATCTCTTGTATTGGATTTGTAGAGTTTGTGTATCGTCTTGAGTTCAATCTTGGGCCGTAGTAACATCATCGTGTTGCGGGAACGAAGCTCTATCATCAGAGTGGTACTGGAACTACATCAGGACTATCGTTGGATGGAGGAGGGGTCACCGGGCTTGAGATGGTCCCCTGATGAACTATGCTTCAGGCTTTTTTCATCATCCTCAGACTTTCTTCAGCGTAACATGACTAGGAATCTTCGTTGGACTTTGCATCGAGTGGATGATCGGGACTACATCTTCGGGCCAAAACTGGGCTTTGCATCGTCTTCACCGGATGTAGGACAACATAGGGTCTGCATGATCAGTTGGTGATTCGTAAGTTTGCATCTTCGTGACTGCGTCATCAGTTTGCATGATCTGTTGCATCTTCGTCCTTGGAGTTTAGATCTTCGGGTAGCTTGTTCGTCGGGAACATGAACCATCCTCACCAGAATTTGGACCATCGGGACTTAATCCACCGTCTTCGGATTTTGACACGTCGTTACATCATCGTTACAAGGCTTTGGCTCATCATCTTCGGAATTGGGACATCGCTGCAAGACTTGTATCTTCGGCATCAGTCTTTGTTTCATCGTTATATTTGCACTACCATCGTCATCAGAATTGGTATGTGCTATGCTTTGGTTACATAGAGAGACCTATATGTGTACGGACCAAGCTTTGAGTATCTTCGTCATTATCGGCATTGGACATGGCATGTTACCTATTATGGTTCATCATCTCCAGACTTTAGCTCGTCATTTCAGACTTTGAATTACGAGACATTTTGTTCACTTGGGTCATCGGCATCAAGCATCATATCATCGGTATTGGGGGGAGTTGATTTAACATCGTTGTTTGCTGTTGGTGCTATTTCCACTTCCGACCGCTGCTCTCCTTCCTCAAGTGTGAGTTGGTATAGATTCTTCGTGGCAACAATACCTGCATAAAAAGGAAGATGGGAGATCGTTCCGCAAGTTGAGCTGCACCTCCTATTAGCTTCCACTATTTTATCTTGGCGTTCCATTTTCAGCGTTGTGAATATGGTCTTTTAGGTTGGAAATCCGGTTTGTGTCCAAGTCGCATCCCCTGAGTGGTATCAGAACTATGTCATCGTCGGCAGCGGCTTTGCCCCATCGTTGTCGATTTTGCGTCGTCATCATGGTACGTCATCTCATGAGTTGTGTCTTTGTACCTTCGGAATTTGTACTATTGGCATCAGAATTTATATCTTTGTTGGACCTTTGGAGAATCTTCACGTCAGTTAACTTGTATGTCAGGAACAATCATTGTCACCAGAATTTGGCTTCCGTCCACCATCTTTAAACTTTGGCTCGTCGTGTTTGGACTTTGGTCTTCGGAATTTGGTCTTCGGAAGACTGCGGTTATTAACCAACTGGTTCTACAGCAGCCTTGCATCGTTGGACATGGGCTCTGTCTTCGAGCTTAAAATGAATCTGAACTTGGGGTCTCTTTGTCTACTTTGCACCTTCGCTTTAGCAGCTGCTGGTCCTCTTTGTTGCTGATTATTGGAGCGCCATCGATTGAGCATTCCACCAATTAAAGTAGTCTTGAACCAGCCTTTGAGGGAGAGCACCATTCCACCAGCACTTGTATTCCATCCTTCCTTGAGCCATACACTTGATTAAGCACCTTGGTTGTGCTCTTTCAGGTTACTTTCAGCATCATTGGAGGGCTTGGCACCATTCTCGTCCTCAGCTTTGCACCATCGTCTGACCTGGGACCGAAGCTATATCATCGGGTTGTGGGACCGAAGCTGCACCACTGCGGGAGTAGAATCTTTATCATCGTTGTACTACCGATGGTTAGACCTGCAAAAATTTGCTGACCAGGATTCTCGTCGCCGGACCAAAGCAACATCATCAGTACTTTGATTCTAGCAGCAACAACATCGGGTTGAGGATCAGAGTTGCGTCATCGTCGTTGGCTTTGTACTTCGAGTGAGCTTTAAGCTTGAACTGCTGCTCTCTCTACGAATTGAGTTGGTCTGCATCTGGTTCAAATCTGTATGCAAACTATGAATTGAGTTGGTCCTCAACATAATTACTATCATCGTTGTTCCTTACTGTTGGTCATAGATTGATGCTTTATCTTCGGAATAGAGTGTTGGAGCTATCATCCTCGTCGTCGTCAGATGGACTGTGCTTTAGGTTGCTGGTATCATCGGGGTTGAGGAGCGGGATTACATCATCGTGATAAGGAGCAGAGCTTCATCCTCGGGTTGGAGCGCCAAGCTTGAGTTAATTAGTAAGACTTTTTAGTTGCATTCCAAATCATTTGAGAGCGGGACTGAAGCTTTATCCAAGGTGCATCGTCATATTGTGAGACCTTCGTTTCAGATGGCGGAGTCCGCTGAAGTAGTAGCTTTATCCGGTGAAGGCATCATTTTATAAGGAGTAGCAACGGTGATCGTTCAGCCAACTAGATATAATGATTAAGTGTTCAACCCCTGCACATTAACAATACTTGAAAACAAACCGGTTATGAGATAAATGATTGAAAAATGAGTTTCAGGTGAAAAATCAAGAGAAGATTTGTTGATCAGATCATGGCGACGGTAGGGGTTTTAACAAAAAATAATAACATAAAATCAAATGGTGTTGGATAAGAAGCCAACAGAAGTAGGTGAGACAAATCCCATGGAGCAAACAAAAAACAAGTACAAATATAAAAGTTCATTTAATCATTTTGACAAATACGCCAAAGGCAAGTTTAAAAATCAAATTCAAAACTTATTTTTCTAATTTGATGAATAATAAAAAATTTGCATCTGCAAAATATTACTTAATCAATCAATTGACACATTCAACTAACAAATGCAGCTAAATTTGGCTGAATTACAAGCACTGATTTAAAATCCGCCAAACCATGGTTTATTCTTTTTAGGCAAATAAGAGAGACTAATTAGATAAATAGGAAGAAGCTTCGTTAGTTTGAAAATAATACTACGGTAGTTTGACTTTTTCTTTTCAGGGAAATAATTTCAATTTCATTTTTGCTATTTATAATAAAAACAAAGTATTGATTCAATGAACTGGTGAACTAAATTATCACGTCGCAAATAAACTGGTTTGAGAGATGAAAGACTTGGGTCAGTGGATTGAAAACCAAAATGGTACCCATCCAACTTTCTGTATCAAAACCACAAAATGAAAAAGATCCCGGGTGAATAAAAAGGAAACTTGAAAACGAATGTCAGAGAGCCAGTGAAAAGAAAATAAATCTGGAATAGTGAAATAAATCTAAAATATGTAGAATAAATTTTTTATACATGTCTGTTTCTAGCGCCAAATTGGGACTACCATTTTTCTAGTAGCACAATCAAATAAAAAAGATCATTCGATCTAGATTAAATCCATACAACCACAAATAAATAAATGATGAAATGTAAACAAATAAATAAGAGGTTCATACAGAAATTAACGTGATTCGGTTAAGCCTACATCCATGGGTAAATGAAAGATGGGTTTCATTAATCATTGGTGTTACAAAGTTTATGAGTTTCATTGATGAGAAGGAAAGAAAATCAGTAAGGGGATGAGGAAACTAAGGCATCGTTGGAGAGAAGATAGAGAACGAAGGCTGTTCAACCTTCAGACTCACTCCTCTTTTTGTGGCCCAAAAAGTTTGTTCCCTTCTTTCCACCTTATCCCTTCTCTTTATAGGGAAAATATCTTCTGATATATCTTAGCTTTGAAGGATTCTTAGAGTTGATGTAGTGTGTCGCATTGTTTTATTATTATCTTGCTTCAGCTTCTAATCACACTCCACATGTCAAGATAATTTATGGTATATATAAAGTTCATGAGTATCTGATAATCAAAATACAGATTTCTCACACGCGACAGAGCATGTGAAAGGACAATAGTCCATGTTGGAAACAATTTACAAAATCAAAATGGATCTCAAACAGCTGAGTCGCGGACTAGGTCGCTATCTTTAAGGTGTTTCGCAACTCTGCCTCTTGATTGTGCGCTAGCAGTCGATTCTTGTCGAAAATCCTATGGGATAAAACAGCTGATAACTCTCTTGTTCGATTTCTCTGCACTGTGAGAAATCGAACCAACAACAACTCTTTCTCCACTTGCTCAGAACTCAAAATAGATGAAAAACAATTGTATTTTATCTTCTCCAGAAACTGTTCTTTTATAACTCAAAAGAAATTAATACGGTTTTAATGAAAATCAATTTTTCAATTAGTGCTCACTGAAAATCCTCCATAACAGTCACAAAACGGTAACAATATAATTACCAAAAATTAATAGAATTAATTGGAGAATATTAAGTTGAAAAAACCGTTTTTGGAAATCAAGAGTTAAATCTGCAAAAAATCAGTTTCTGAATCACCAGACCTCCCAAGACCTCCAAACCCCGCTCTCCCGGATTTAAATAAATAATATACCTAGTCAAACGCATGAGGTGAGACTTGAACCCAAGTCTATAGTGTGGGAGCCCAAAATAATACCACCACATTATTTCTCTAAGTTTGATATAAATTAAAAAACTATGTTTTTAAATATATATATCTCCCAAGAGTCCCATATCACTAGTTTCCGCATAATGAACTTAAAATATAATATGGAAGGGCCGCTCCACTCATTGCCAATTGGTTTTGAGTTGGATGCCCGCAGACTTTAACAGGTTTTGTTGCTTCTTTTATGGGCAGTGTTGGATTAACTTCAACATAGAAGTCACTAACAAGCTGGTTAGGACAAGATTAGGAAATTGATGTAATCCTAAAGGAATTAGAAGTCATCTAGTTCTAAGAAAAAGGAAAGACATGTAATAAGGTAATAGGATTAGGAAAAGGAATTCATAGTTCTATATATATATGATCACCAAAGTTGTGGTTGATCATATGAGCAAGATTAGAGCATGTGTTTAGTTTTGAGAGATTTTCTAAACATCAATAAAGAAAATTGTCTTTATATAAGCTAAGTTTCATCTTACAATTGCCATTAGGCAGTTCGCTCTTTAATTGTATATTCTCGCACACCGCTTGTGTGGCTCTTAATCTATCATTTTGAACTATCAAAAATAAAATAAAAAAATCTATCCTTTTGAACGATTAAAAAAATATATATATATTC
The DNA here is from genome assembly GCF_003573695.1 of Papaver somniferum. Classification (NCBI taxonomy): domain Eukaryota; kingdom Viridiplantae; phylum Streptophyta; class Magnoliopsida; order Ranunculales; family Papaveraceae; genus Papaver; species Papaver somniferum. The sequence goes on from NW_020622934.1 coordinate 6,393,042, forward strand.
TTCGATGGCTTGATATCTAATCCGCCACCTCTCACTGCCATTAGTCATGGGCATTGTCATTGTTTCTGTAAAAGCCTCGGTCACTTTTAACCTTACTGTAGAGAGTAGGTAAAACTAAGTAATTTACAAGAGCTTATTTAAAGGGTTCTAAGTTCCCTACGAAGATCCCTTTCTCTCTCTGTCACCAATTTCAACAACCTAAACAAGAGAAGGAATTGGGAAATTAGAAATTAATATTTCAAAATGTCAAGAAACGAAGAATGTGAAAGTAGAGACCGTGATCAATTATCACCTTCTACCACTCCACATTAAAGGGAATATGGATAAACGGCCCCACTCTCAATTTCGGTTTAATAAATTGTCCTCATTTTTTTCAACTTTTCAAAACGACCCTCATTGTTAACTTTTCCATCTAATTTAGTTTTCCATCCAATTTTTTACTTATTTACCCTTTACTTGTCATGTTTATTTTCTACTTCATTTTTTTCAGGTTCGTCGAGCTCGGTTCATGGATTTAGAGTTTGGAGTTCAGGGTTAGGGGTTCATGGTTCAGGGTTCATGGTTCACGATATAGTTCAGGGTTAGGTGTTTAGGATTCATGGTTCAGGCTTCATTGTTCATGGTTCAGGCTTCATTGTTCATGTTGTGGTAGTGATTGATGCGTTAAAAGACAAGTTTCCAATTGAGCTTCTTCGATGGGTCTTAGACCACCTCATGGGGTCCGATTACAGCATCACCATTCTAGGCATAATGCCGTGGCTCAATTATTTGCGTAAGCTATTATGTATTCAATTAACTGCTCTCTTTTTTTATCGCAATCTTAGCAAACGATTTTTGTTTCAGTTTTTCTGTTCGAATGGATCGATTACAAGCCAAAGCTATATGTTTTTGATTCTTCGTAATTATACGGTTACTCATCATTAACTGTTTTGATTATTTGACAATTATTAGTGGCTGGCAAGTCTCAACTCGATATCTGGGCACTTGATCTTAAGAACTTGCCCGCGCTTTTGAAGAGGTCAAGTATCAAAAAGTTTAACCATCAGGGGTTAGCCCAGTTGGTCACTTAAGTAGGAGGTCAGCGGAACGAGTCTCCGCTCAAGAGTTTGGAGATCTCATGAAATACTTCCTTCATGTAAAATCTAGTTTAGAGTTTAGGTTCTTAATGTATCCTTTCCTATTAAAAATAAAAGTATCAAAAACTTCGCCAGATAACCAAGCTTTGTGAAAACTACGGAGTAATTAACAAATTTTACTCTCTTTTTTCATTACGAATGTGGACAATTATTGAACAATTAATATCGCAAGCTATTTTCTTTTTTTTTTTAATAGGAAAACAGAGTTTCTCTCTGCAGAGTAAATAAAACAGAATTTATTACTATCGCAAGTAAATACCAAAAGACTGCTCTTTTGCAAACTAATACAGATCTCCGGATTGTTTTACTGTCTCTATAATGCTAATGCTAGATAACGAAAAGCTACCTTGCTTCAAAAACAAGAAAAAACTACCCATATAAGACAGATAATTGCTTAGCCGCCATAATTAATAACCAGTTCCTCGTGCAAGTGTGTAGGTTGTTCCCGATATGAAGGTGGTTATAGGTAATTCATCAAAATTAAAAATTCTTGAGTAAACAAGCAGCCTTCATGCGACATGGGTGGTGCTTGATAGGTACTACGTACTGGCCAAGATAAATTAAACCAAAATTAACCGTTGCTTGAGCAGTATAACTAATTCCTATTTTTCATGTGGTGTGGAATGCTTTACCGTATTGCGTCCAGACATCATTGGAAGTGCAGATCATTTTATGCAACTAGAATACCATGTAAAAATGTGGCGATGGTGAATAGTGAAGGTGAGGTTTGCATGCTCAAAGTTGAGAAAGTAATCATCCCTAAATTGTTGCAATGCCAACTCCTAGTATTTAGGTTCTTTACGTATTTAGTATTTTCTAGTTTTACAGGTTTTCTTAGTTGTTTGATTATCAAGTTTGTTAAGCTATAAAAATTGCTCTAGTTTAAGCTTGTACAAGACAGCTATCAACATATTAAGAAGTTTGTTTAAGTTAATTCTCAAAGGCAGAGGCTGCTCGTCCCAGACCAAAGGGCTTTATCCCTGTTTTTGAGTTCTTTTGCAGTTTTTATCCAGTTCTCTTCTTCTTCTTTTCCCTGTGAAGACTATCTTTACAGTTTTTCCAGTGTTAAAAGGTTTAGAATTCTAACACCTGGATCAGAGCAGGTTTAGATCAAACCCTAAATTTATCAAAAAAAAAAAATCTAATGGGTCAAAATTATACAGAGAATCCGAAGCTAGTTAGCGATGGTCTTACTGATATGTCTACAAACATTGATAACCTAATTACTGCTTTGGCAAAACAACAACTTCAAGCTGATGAGAGGAAAAAGACCAAGGTTATTGAACAACGTCAACAGAGAGAAGAAGAACGAGTTGCTCGTAAGCAGGAAACAACTGAGAACAACACAGTTCTAGCGGAAACTATTACTACTATCATGATTACAGCTTTAACGAATGCTCTCAGCAGTCAGCTTACACAAACTACAACAACTATCAACAATCAACTAACCGCTTCTCTTCGTGTTATTTTTGCTGAATTCTTGCGTCAGTTGAACACCAATAATGGCGGTAGTAATGGTCATCAAACTTCTCCTCCACCCCCACCCACCCCTGGTGGAAATGGTCATACTAATATTGGTGCTGCCAGAGCCAATACAATCAATCTTAAATTTCTTACCTTTGATGGAGAGGATCCTGATGGGTGAATTTTTAATGTTGATCAGTACTTCAATGTACATCAAGCTGATGATGCCCTTAAACTCATTATTGTTGCATCTAGTTTGAAAGGTGATGCTAATGTGTGGTATAGATGGAAGCAAACTAAAACCACAATTGTCACCTGGTTAGAGTTATGTGCTCATCTTCGTGCCCGTTTTGCGCTTGAGAAGTTTGTTGATGCTCGTCTGGATATTAGTACAATTAATCAAGTAGGCACAGTCCGAGAACACATACCTGCTTTTGAGAAATTGTTAAATTTTGTTGACTTTCCAGAGGACTACTTGATCAGCTGCTTCATTCGTTCTCTAAAACCTCATATTGGTAGTGTGGTTAAATTGCTTGCACCACAAACTTTGAATGAAGCTTTTACAAAGGCTATTCACCAAGAAGAGGCTTATGCAACAGTTAATAAGCTTCCTGCACGCCAACCTTATCGTCCCCCACCACTTCGAGATGAAGCATCGACTTCTAATACTCCAATCAAGAAGCTTAATCTGCCTCCTGGTTATAAGAAGTTATCATGGGAAGAGATGAAAGAAAAACGTGAGAAAGGTCTTTGTTTCAATTGTGATGCACCGTTCAAATCTGGACGTATTTGTCCCAATAAGCCAAGCTTCTTACTTTTTAGAGATGTATCCTAACTCTTCTGAAGACATCACGAAAATTGAGCATATCACTGAAGACCAACAAACAAGTGATGCTCTTGCCTTTTTGGAATCAACCCCAACTATCTTTCTTAACTCTCTTTTGGGTTCTACGTTTCCTAATACTATGCGCATCACTGGTTATTTCAAGGTTCGACCTCCTATACAAGCACTGTGGTTTTGCAGTTTCATCAATTGATCATGTTTTACGTGTAACTGTGGGTAATGGTGGTTATTTAAACACTAAAGGATCTTGTACTGTCCCTATTCGATTACAAGGTACAATTTCTTACATTGATTTTTATCTGCTAGAGATTAGTGGTTGTGACGACGTATTGGGATTCAATGGCTACGCACATTGGGGGAAATTATTTGGGATTTGAAAAATTGACCATGCAGTTTCGCATTAATGGCACAGCCGTCATATTAACTAGTAACCAATCATCAGCTGTAATGATTATGGATGTTTCTCCCATGCAACGTTTATTATCTACAGAAAACTATGGAATTCTATTGGAACTTGTTGCATTAACTACTTCTGCCTCCAAGCATTCAGTGTTGTTGCCTAAAATTCAACAACTCCTTTCAAATTTCAGTGATATTTTTTCTACTCCAACAACACTACCTCCAGAAATATTACAAGATCATAAAATCTCATTATTGCCTGAATCTGGACCTGTGAATGTACGCCCTTATAGATACCCACATTTTCAAAAAGATGAAATTGAGAAGATTGTGGGAGAGCTGCAACATGCTGGGTTCATAAGGCCTAGTTCTAGCCCTTTTTCTTCACCTATTCTTTTGGTTCGAAAGAAGGATAGCTCATGGCGTATGTGCGTCGACTATTGTGCCCTTAACAAGATAACCATAAAAGATTGTTACCCAATTCCGGTAGTGGATGAATTATTGGATGAATTACATGGTAAGAGAGTCTTTACCAAGTTAGATTTACGTTATGGATATCACCAGATTCATGTACATGAAGCTGACATTCCAAAGACATTTTTCCGTACACATGATGGCCACTACGAGTTTTTGGTCATGCCTTTTGGATTATCAAATGCACCAGCAACATTCCAGAGTTTAATGAATCATATATTCCGGCTCTACTTACGCAAGTTTGTACTGGTTTTCTTCTATGATATTCTGATCTACAGTGAGAATTTTGATGATCATCTTAAACATCTAGAACTGGTATTCGATATACTGCGAAATCACAAATTGTTTTTTAAGAAATCCAAATGTACTTTTGCACAAAAGTCTGTTGGTTACCTTGGTCATTTGATTTCATCTGATGGAGTTTCCGTTGAACCAGAGAAGATAGAATGCATTCTTTCTTGGAAGATTCCTTCAACAGTCAAAGAACTTAGGGGTTTTCTAGGCTTGGCAGGATATTATCGAAAGTTAGTGAAATATTTTGGCAAAATCAGTGCTCCTTTAACTCAACTTCTTAAAAAGGATGCATTCAACTGGACTGCAGAAGCAACTGTTTCTTTCATATTTATTCAACAGGCTTTAACTTCTACGCCTGTTTTGATACTTCCGGATTTCTCCAAGGAGTTTTATTTGGAGTGTGATGCATCTGGTGGTGGCATTGGTGTGTGTTAATGCAATCTGCGAGACCTATAGCTTTTTATAGTAAACCTTTATCTGGTAAAAATCTTAACTTATCTATTTATGACAAGGAAATGCTTGTCATTGTATCTGCAGTAAACAAATGGAGACACTATTTGCTTGGTCGAAATTTCAAGATTTATACAGACCACAGAAGTTTGAAGTATTTCTTGGAGCAACGTCTTTCTTCAATTGAGCAGCAGAAGTGGGTTTCCAAATTACTAGGTTATGATTATGAAATCATATATTGCAGTGGATCGACAAACAAAGCTGCAGATGCTTTGTCTCGACTTATTAACCCCCAATTATTGGCAATAAGTTCACCAATCTTTTATGGTATTACTGCCATTATTGAAGAATGTCATACTGATTTAAAACTTCGTGCGTTAATGATCAGTTATAGCAAGATCCTACCAGTAAACGTCACTATTCATACGTTAATGGAGTGCGCTATAAGGGGAGAATTATGGTGGTTTCATCTTCAGAATGGTGTCGCAAACTTATGCATGACTTTCATTCTACTCCTTTGGGTGGTCATTCGGGTTATTTACACACTTTCAAGAGAATACAACAAAATTTTCATTGGTCTGGTATGAAGCATTCCATAAAGGAATTTATTTCACAATGTGAGACTTGATAACGCAATAAGACTGAAGTTGTAGCTCCTCCTGGTCTTTTAAGTCCACTACCAATTCCTTCAAATGTTTGGTTTGACATCTCTATGGATTTCATAGACGGATTTCCGCCTTCTCATGGTAAGATTTATATCTTAGTAATAGTTGATCAGCTGACAAAATATGCGCATTTTGTTGCACTGTCTCATCCATATTCGGCTAGTACAATAGATGATTTGTTTGTACGAGAGGTTGTCCGACTTCATGGAATGCCAAAAACCATTACAAGTGACAGAGATCCTGTATTCATGAGTAATTTTTGGGACGCCTACTTTATAATGCAAGAAACACAACTGTCAAGAGTTCAGCTTATCATCCGCAAAGTGATGATCAAACAGAAGTAACAAATCGTACATTAGAATGTTATCTTCGATGCTTTGAAGGAATGAAACCAAAAGATTGGTTCAAATGGTTAGCATGGGCCGAATGGTGGTATAACACCAGCTACCACTCTGCCATTAAAATGACTCCATATGAAGCTTTTTACAGCCGTCCTCCACCAGCAATATTGGCTTATTTACCCGGATCAACCCATGTGCATGATGTAGATTTGATTTACGTGCCAGAGATCATACACTTAAGCTGTTAAAGTCTCACTTGTCTGATGCACAAGATCGAATGAAGAAATAAGCTGATTCTCATAGAACTGAACGAGAGTTCTCAGTTGGTGACTTTGTTTATCTACGACTCCAGCCTTACAGATAGATAACAGTTTCTAATCAATCCTTTTCGAAGCTATCACCTCGTTTTTATGGGCCTTTTAAAGTTCTTGATAAAATTGGAACTGTGGCATATAAACTGGACTTGCCTGTCACTAGCAGAATACATCAGGTATTCCATGTCTCACAGTTAAAACTGAAGATAGGTCCTACTACTACTGTTGAAGCTACATTACCTACTGTTATTGACTACGATAAATGGGAGCCAGAAGAAATTTTAGACAGAAAAATGTATAAGAAAGGAAACCGAGTTGCTACAAAGTGGTTGATCAAATGGAAGGGTCACTCCAAAGATGATGCAACTTGGGAAGATGCTTATGATCTCATTGCGCATTTTCCGGAATTAGAGGCTTGAGTACAAGCCTTGTCTCAGGCAGGGTGGGATGTTGCGATGCCAACTCCTAGTATTTAGGTTCTTTACGTATTTAGTATTTAGTTTCCTAGTTTTACAGGTTTCCTTAGTTAGTTGCTTGATTATCAAGTCTGTTAAGCTATAAATAGCTCTAGTTTAAGCTTGTACAAGACAATTATCAATATATTAAGAAGTTTGTTTAAGTTAATTCTCAAAGGCAGAGGCTGCTCTCCCCAGATCAAATGGCTTTATCCCTGCTTTTGAGTTCTTTTGCAGTTTTTATCCAGTTCTCTTCTTCTTGTTTTCCCTGTGAAGACTATCTTCACAGCTTTTCCAGTGTTAAAAGGTTTAGAACTCTAACATAAATCTAACAATTGGCGCCAGAGAGCTAGGAAGATCAACAACGGGTCTACTCGAGATGAAGAGTTTTCAAGATTGGCATCACTTTTTCGCAAAATCGGTTCATGTTTGTCAACATAAATTCATACTGGTATATACATTACAGCAGTGGTGGTACTGAGGATATGATCATGAACTAGAGAGTACTGAAATATGATTCCTTATATATGTTGACATGTTGTAGTAATTGGTGAAAATACAAAGCTGACGAACTTGGATAAACTGTAACAAGTAGAGGCAATTTATATGTTTTACTAGAACTTCACCCGTGCCGTAAAGGCACGGCCTCCATAATAAGTAAAAGGAGAATTAATTATGTTTTAACCCTGTTATTTTTTTGTTAGTTCTATATATACATGACAAATTTTCTTCCATGGTTTTTTGGAGAATTGCTAGGTTAGACGTAATAGTTGTCTCGAAGAAACCACCGAGTGAAACATATAGTGGGACCAACGAAAAACCATTACCATCCTAATAATGGATTATTCCCCTATCATCGCTGAATTTTTCTCCGGTTGGTTTTAGGGCAAATTAGGTCAGCCTGTACAATTGTTTTGTTTCTTTTTTTGTATTATAAGCATCTTATTTTCACATTAAAAAAATAAACCACAACTTCCATAGTAATTTACTTGTGTCCTACCGACATAAAATAAAAATTGCCACTACCTAATTACCACACTGACCACCTGCACTACCACCACCAAAACTACCCATCACCACTACCTCATCACTACCGACACCGACTTCCATGGGCCACCACCCACAAATACCAACATACTGATACAATTATCAACAAATTTATTATTTATTTAATAAAAGTATTTATTAAGATAATCATTAGATATTCATAAGGAAACAATAACAAAATATTTAATGATGCAAATGTTAGAGTGAAAGATTTTCTTTTCTAGGTTATGGGTTGTCATTCAAAAAGAGGTTGGAGCCCAGGTTGTTACAAGGGTTCATCCAATTTCTTATAATATCTTCCACTCTCCATTATATTTTTTCCCACTAAAAAGGAAAATTTGTTTGAAAATTGTAAGACATTAATAATGAAAGATTGATAAAATATTTAATGAATGTTCATCTATAAAAATAATATAAGATATTTATGATGTAAAGATTAATAAAATACTTAAGTAAAGTTTATTTATGAAGATAATTATAATATATTTATGATGTAATATTAATAAATATTTATTATGAGAAATCAAAGATACAATTATAATGTAAACCACCAAAACCATTGATTTAGCTTCTCCCTAAACAAATCTTGGCCTCTCTTTATCTTGCCTAACTTGTCTAAACTGTGCTTTATAAGATTGATACTTCTAATTAGCTATCTAATTAAGAGTGTATTTATTCGAAAATGATTTTTGACATGCTCAAATAGAGACAACCAAGGCTGTTAAACCGTGAATCGCATCGCAAGTCATTTTTTAGTTTTAAAAATCGATCGTATATTGAAGCGTGAATTGAAGATTCACAATGAATCCTTAAATGCGCATATTACAAATTGGAGAAGTTTAAATATATGTTATTAGTATTATAGATATGAACAATGAATAATACATAACACAAATTTAATGTCCAAAACAGTGATTGAGCACTTAATTAAGTGGACATAGCACTTGAGTTCGAGTCTTATACTCTCGCGCGAGTCAAAATGTCTCCAAAAATTTACTTTTAGTAAAAAAACACTTGGAAAACACAGATGTAGACTGGTCTGACAATTGAGTTGGTGTGAATTGTAATTACAATTCGCAGTTGATTCGACTCTTAGTTAGGATTCAAATCGTCTGGAGAAACTTTATAGCGAATTGTAAGAGTCGCATCGTGAATCGTAAGCCTATTAATAACCTAACACTTTTGTGTCCCAGTTGCTTGCTAGAGTTGTCCTCTAGAAACCTAGATTTCCTCTGACAAACATAATTAGGTTACAACTTAAAGAATTCATTTAGGGATTCATGAAACCCGGTCTAACTATCTTTTTACATAATAGTTCGTGTATCTGAATCTTGTTCTTATTGACCTTCGAGGTTCATGTTATCTTGGATCAGGAACGAGATAGATAGACATCTCATAGTTCTTTTCGTCGCAAACTTTGTGATTCCTCAAGATAGATATCTAAACTCTTCTTTGATTCGTTTGGATTGTTCTTGAAAGGTGGTTAGTAATCCAGGCTTCTCGGCTAACTGTGTGTAAGTGTTCCGGATTCGTGAGATTTGCTGGACTTTGTCTATTGAACACAGATTTTCAAACCTATATAAAAAGATCAAAAAGGAAATCAAATAGGCTTATCTATTAGAGGAAGATTGGTATCAAAAGTCTTCAGTTATCTCGTTGGTTGTAAAGGATGTTGGCTATGGGAATCAATTGCATAGATCCTTACGAGGTTTAAGATACGTAAGTAGCACGACTGCAACTGAATTGCTTGGAGGTTAATTCGGTCTCAACTACATTCCAGTCTGAAATCTGATAGTAGACTAGTGTTTGTAGTTGTGATGTTCAAAGCTAGACGAGGTCTTGAGGTTTTTTTGCAAGTTCAATTTTCCTCGTTCACAAACTTATGGGATCTTATGTTTGGTGCGGTTTTGAGAAAACCATTCATAGAACTAGACCTCATCGATTTTGTACTTTCAAAAACTTTTGAACCGGTCAGCTTAATTGGTTTGGTTTGGAACTGGCCCATCGATATCCACTTTGGACGGTTGGCTCTTCAAAACCATCAATTTGAAAAAACAAAAAATAAATAATTGCAGAAAAGATTTAGATTTAAATTTTCATTTTTCATTCTTCTTGTCCCAGCTATTCTACGAGTTGAACTTGAGTAACTATGTGTGTTCTCGATACAGATAAATCAAATGCATAAAAAATAGCACATTAAATCGTATATGGAGCTGTATATTACAGAACATTAGTTGAACAGAAAAAATACGTTACAGAGAAATATTATTCATAATTTACATTTACATTCAAACCCAAACTTAGATAAAAAAATATAGGAGGATTTTGTGTTTCCTCATCAAAAAAGATACATATTTTGCATTTCCCCTTTTTAAATCACTAATTGGTGAAACCCTCTATCTGTCATAACTGTCGTTACTATCCAGTTAACTGTGGACGTGCACGACACATGTGTGCAAATAAAACTGAAAAATCCAAAAATATCATTTCCAAAACCTAAATATCTTCCGCCGCCACTTCCTGCTGCTGCTGATGAAAGAAAAGCGCAATTTTAGATTTCTATACGCTGAAATTTTAGATTCCTAATTCAAACTCGAAGTCTTCAGTGAACGAATTGGTGATGTTTTCTTGTGGTGTTTATGGAGAAAAATCAGTATAAGAAGATTGGTACTACCACCGACGGTGATGATCAATGAACGAGATTGATGAGTGTAATTGATTTCTCTTAGGATTGTGAGAGATTGGTTTGGGTTGAATTATAATTGATGTTGCGGAGAGTAGATTTCAGCAAGAAATTCGAAGTTGTAGAAAACAAAACTCAAAAATTTAGCTCTCCCCAACCAATTCATCCACAATAACTCTTTATTTATTTTTGCTTCTTTTTTGTATGTCCGTACAAGAATGTTATTGGTTTGATCTCGAGCTATACATCACTACTTGCTAAAGCTTATTCATATCCCTCTATGATGGGAGTTGGCAGTAGAATTTTGCTCAACTAATTTAATCAATGAAGTTAAAATGGAGAACTCGTTTTGGAGGGTTAGGGTTTTGTATGGATTTTGGGATTTGTAAAAATTCTATATAAATCAGGTTCTCTGAGATTGATTTAGGTTTATTTTTGGTTAAGAAGAAACGGGATGGAATTTTATGAAAAGTAAGATCATCAATATAGGGATGTTGACGGTGGTGATCGGAATGAATAAGGAAGTGCTGGTTATGGAGGCGACACAAAGAGTTCAGTAAGGTTTTCCGTTTAGGGAATTTCAGGGTTTTCCAATTTCTTATTTTATATCTTATATACATATGTTTTGCATGTTCAAAGTTAACTGGGTAGTAACGGCAGCTATGACGGATAGGGGGTTTCACCAATTAGTAATTTAAAAAGGGAGAAATGCAAAATAGGTATCTTCTTTGAGGGGGAAACAAAAAATCCCCCAAAAATATAAAATTAATCAAGGGGACCATACATTTACAAAATCAATCACACTTCTAAGCATAAAATAATAAAGAATATCCACCGCCGCTTCCATTAGATCTTGTATTTGATGAAAAACAACAAGAACTTATATCATTATAGTAGGGTAAAAACTGATTCTGGAGAAAAGAGTAAAAATGGGTAGGTTGATGAGAAACGAGTCTAGACCTTAAAAAAATGTACTGCATATGAATACTTTAGATTCGAGAGAATCTGTACAATTCTAGCCTAAACCAAGAAATAACCGTTTCAGTCTTGCTTCGGTCAAAAAATGAAGGAGAAGGGTTGGTCTTAGGGAAGGAAGCAGAGAAGGTGTTGAGATCAGAGTTGTATACCCCATGAGAGATGAAGGTGTATGAACGTGTATCAAAAATTAGATCCCGCTTGAAGGTTGTAAGCAATGTGTTCTCTTTGTGTTCTAGTTACTTGCGTGTTTATGATGATGATTACCTCCTTCAAAAATAGATTAGAAAATTTATTTATGCGTCACCATGCCTGTACACCCTGATCTCACATGAAGTAGAAGTTGTAAAGGAGTGAGAAGGTGGAGATCGTGTGAAAGTGACGAAACTGTGTCCCTATCATGGAGGGAAGACTGGATGGTTGCATACCTACTACTTATTCACTCTTTAATTTTTCGCCTTTCCTGAAGCTTTCTCATAATGGGTGCATTGCACACCGCATTGCAGTAGACCGCCAGACCAATACCTTGATGAACATCCCCCCATTGGTGACACGTTTGATGTCTCGAATGTTTTGGTAGAAAATAACACTTAGTCGTGACTTGCTTAGCTAGGTCAATTGCATGACTAAGGTGCACCTGCAAGATGAAGTCGACATGTTATGAGAGCAATTCGTGTCACGACTAGTGACGTGAAGTGTGGTAGTTGTTGAGTGGGCCTATCATCATAACATGTGAGAGGTGGTCATGAAAAGTAGAGGAATGAATACGTGATCATTCTAATAACTAACATGTGTTGTTAGCCTTGTGTGTAAAACCTACATGTAGAGAAATATTCCGACCAATCACGCGCAAACTATGCAGTAGATGGTCGTAAGTGACAAGTCAAGTCATAGGAATGGGAATGTCCATGAATGGTGATCAAAATATAGCACATGGTACTTTAAATTAAATAGTCAAATAATTATTTATATATTCGATACATGTAGAACATCGTTATTAAGCAAGCAGCTCAAATAGTGTTCGATGCATGTAATGCATCGTTTGTTCATAAGCAGCTTGGATTTGTCGCAGATTTGATAGTTTATAAAAAAGTGACGTGACCACCCTTCTTTGGCTGGCCATTGGTGGTTACATACGTAGGTTATGGACTACATGATTGGTCCGTTGAGAAGGGGGAAGACATGTAGCATCCACAACACTTCGCTGGTCATATAATGTTAAATCTACGCAGTCAAATTGGCAGCTAAGTCGTACGGCCAAGATGCATTTGAGACTGCCATGAACAGACGCTGACCTAATTAAGACTATTATAGGAAGCTCGACTAGCCTGCTTTGGTTGATGATTTAGGGAGGAGCATGTAGGCTAGGAGTGCTCTGATTTGATGAAATAGTAGAAGTCTATAAGTATCTACAATGAAGCTTGCTCGGTCAAGCATGGTAGAAGTTAGGCTTATTAAATCGACTGGCCAAGTTGTGTGGTCGTGATCATTCTGCGAATGACTTGGAAGACCAAGATTTAATTCTTTATATAAAGAAGCAGCTCGACTAGCCTACTTTGGCCAACGATTTAGAGTGGAGCATGTAGGCTAGGAGCAATCTTATTGGTCGTAGGTGACTGGCCATCACAACAACGCCTTATTTACCGAGCATGTAAGGGTTTAAGTTAGCTAATTGAGTCGTCCAAGTTTGTGGTTGTGATCAGTTTGCGACTGACTTGGGCGGCCAAGATTTATTCCTTAAGAAATTAAGCAAATCGATCAAGCTACTTTGACTAATAATTTAGAGCGGAGCATGTAGGCTATGTGATTGGTCGATAAGAAAAAAGGGCGCAAGGAGGCTAGTATGGAGCATGGACGGTCGGCCATGGGAGGCGCGATCTAGGGAAAATCGACCGTCCAAATGGTGCGGTCGTGCTCCTTCCTTGACTGACCTGATCAGTCACGGTTTCCTCGTTACTTATTTTTTCCAACTTATATTAGGATTTTACTCCTACTGGCTCTATGATGGGCCGATTCCTAGCTTTCTTAGGTTTAATCTCGACCAATAGGGATCAACATATCATGCATGCTCCATTTTTAGGGCAAAGAAATCAAATGTTGTGAGTTGACACAAAATTAGGTCAAATAATTGAATTTCCTGTATTTACACAAAATTGAGTGAATTAATTGAATTTTATGTTTTTTAGGAGTTCAGCTGAGGAGCATAGCACTAAAACATTTTGACCATTTTCCCCTGATTCAAAACTTGATGAATATGAATTTTCACGTTAGACCATAAAATGAACCTTTTTGCCCCTAGCAAGAAAAGCCACCCAAAATGACTATTTTACCCTTTGTCAAAAATCCACCATCAACAATCATGGTTTTTACTATCCAACGACCGAACATTCTGAGTTCGGTTTGCTCGATAAGGTATGGAGTAGCCACCATTAATAAGCGTATATTCGTGGGTTTTAAATTATAAAACTGTTACCAATCGTCTGAATAACGGTTTAGTGCATGGTTCACTTTATTGGAGGTTGTTTCGGTTCGGTCTATCAGGTTGGGTTGGTTCTGTATAACCCATGTGAAATTTATCTCATAATTGGTGTTTATGCCCAAAACATATCTTTATAAATACATAGAACATAAATACTAAAAAATACCAATTAAATTATAAAAACTTCCTTGAAAAACTCTATACTAACCTGAGGATCCGGGGATTTTTTTGCATTATAGTCGATATTGTTTGAGGTAAAACTTGATCTCCCAAATATATTTTGTGTTGACTAAAGGGGCAGTATCGAAAGAATTGTGTTTTTCCAGATACAAAAATATGGTAAGGACGAGATAAACTTCTCGAAAAGAGGTTTGCATCGACAGTTTCAGTCATTTCGAAAAACAATATCACTGGGCCAATGGATCACCCAGCGGCTAGAGAGATGGAAGTGCATTCCCGAACTCTGTTTACTCTATGAAAAGTTAAACACCTTGTGTTGGATTTCTCTCAAAAGAACGATGAATCCCGCAAAACATGGATAACCCGCGGGTTATGGGAAGTGGAAGAAAAAAAAAACAATTGAAATTCATAGTTATTACATAACTAGCTGAGACATGAAGAATAAAAATACTCGATAAAAAAACTGAACTTGAAAACCAATTTAGATCTCGGGCATATGCTCTAGATAGCCAAGGAAGTCCGTCAAATAACATATGATCTCAGCACGAAAACCGACATCTGCGCATGTCAACGGCTAGGCGACTATAAAAAAACTAACCAACCCGCGTCTAGTGAGCCAACACAAAGAGGTGGTCGATACGGATAGGCTGGAGGGAAATATTTTGGGTACCCAGTCACTAACAATTGGAGCTCTGCCTAGGCGAAAGGTAGAACATACGCATCAAAAATAATGACAATAGAGTACTGTTAAGTCATACAAAGATCTAGATGTGCATATGTCAACACCAAACACCGACTTCGCAATTTTGTGGTACTATTTGAGATACTTATTTTTCAGTACTATAATGCTTAGAGTTTTCGTTAACAACCTTTCAAAATATGTACAAGAGACTACACCTTGAGCTGGGAGGTTTATGGCTTCTGCAAAAATATTATGTAAGCAATAAAAAAAGTCTTTCCTGCAAACACCGTACTTTGATGACAGACTGAATAAAACGACCATTCTTCGTGAATAATCCTAAACTTTTTTCGGATCAAGGTCTGCAAACTCAAGATAATTTTTGTAAGTTTTTGCAACAACAATTTGACTTCTTCTTGTCATTTGTTGATACCTAATAACAAAAACGGACAAAATTCAATTGTCGTATTGCTTCCTTTCCATTGTTGAACTCTTCTTGGTTGTTAATAAGAACTAGTTGGCAAGCCCGTAAGTAGGTAACCACTAATACTAAAATAAATTCCTAAATTACTATATGACCATGTTTCTTAAAATATAAACTTAATCGAGATATTTAAATATATTGTGTTATTTACTTATGATGTCCCAAAAAAATTGAAGCATGTCTTTTCTATGCATCTTGTATCAAGGGTTAGATACATTTCTGCTAGAATTGTAGGCCTCGAATCATTATTTGGTTCACATGAAATTCTTGTAACATACTTCAAGCAACCAATCTTTGAAACATTGGTTGAGTCAGGACAAAATAATTGGCCGAGTAACCATAACACATATCTTTCGAGTTCATCATACATCCACATTGGTTGGGCGCTGCTTTTCTGTAATAATTTATTCAACTTTTATAATCATATTCATCCACGTTGGTTGCGCCTTGCTTTTCTTTCGAGTTAAAATAGGAATCCATCATATTTTCATTTTTATATATACTCGGTCATGCTTCACTATCCGCGTATACTGGAAGAGTCGTCTTCCATTTTTACCAATCGGCTATTCATTTTGGTTTAACGGCACAAATTTTACCACATTACTTGTTATTCCACAAATGAACCACAAATCAAGGGGGTAATTCCTGAAACAACAATAACACCATTTAATGGTTTAATCTATTCTTTTTTAACAAAAGATTTATGCCTCAGAATTAATAAATTATAATGTTTTTGACATCAAATGCGTATGAAAATAAATGAAACTCATATTTTCTAATAAACTTCAATCTCAAATTATATGAAATGGAATACGTGAGTCGTAAGTCATCACCTTTCTAACGACAGGGTTACGCATTTGGTATTATGCTTTTTCTGATCTATAAAATAAAACTTATGCCAAGTATATTTATCCACCATTTCTCAGACTGGATACGGTAGCCACAAGTGAAATAACAAGGGTACTCAAGTACACCAAATATTTTTGTTTGATCACAACCTATTCAAGACCCACCGTGTATAAACCTCTTTAAGCAACAATCATTAAAGGAATATTTCAACACAGTGTCCACAGGGTTAAGTCCGGATTGGCCTAACATTGTGAGAAATCAAATCCAATTGGAGAATCACAATACACCTTGTATGATCGTCTACGGATACAAGATCAAGACAATACAACAATAAGACGTTCACTTGATAAGAGGTACGGTACAAGACCGAAACAAGATAAAATCAATATCAAGTGCCTAGTTATCGTACAAGTGTATTTACTTTAATTATAATATAATGACAATTACAATGCGAAAATAAAGAAAAATACACACCAAAATTTTGTTAACGAGGAAAACTACAATCTTGTAGAAAAACGTCTAGGCTAATCTAGTTTTGAATACTCAATGAATTAAGACGTTACAAAAAGTAAACCTGCAACTTCGTGTAGATGATACCAAGAAATCTAAAATTCTAGTTACTCAGCTTCAGCAGTATTCTTGTTTTGATAACATCTAGCAAAACCTGAGTTCTCAATAGATATGTTCTCTTTAAGACTAGATGTAGTAGATCTTTTTAATGGTTCACTTTCCAATCACAATACCGAAATATATGATAAAAGCACAGTTACGGATCTTCTGTTTTTATGATATGTTACCAGATCCGAAACTCCTAGGTTACGAGATCTAACAAGACAAAGGTTACTGAAATAATCAATCTTGATTACAAGGTTTATGATAAAATCATAAACAACTTGTAGATTTCAAAAGGCTTGTATTTATCGAAATAAACAACCTTTTAATCTTGGAAAAATCAAGTCACAGAAAGTTACACTAAGATCAAAACACAAGAACAAAGTCTTCAAACTTCAAAATCTTCAATCTTCGATTTAATTTTCAAAGTAACAACCTGCAAAAAGAAAATTGATTCCTTTATTGATTTTTCGCATAGAACGGAGTTTGTTAACAATGGCAAATCAATGTATCTATCTTATAGATCTAGAATTACTTTGATCTGTAGAAACGTTAAATATTTGATCTAGTTTGAGTGACCTTATATCATAAGAGAAGGATCATAGAATAATCAAACTTGGTGCAATCAAAGATTCAACAACCGTTAGTCACTCAAATAAATAATCGAAAACTAAAATAATAATGCAATTATCCAGTTTCCCACCTACGGTACTCGTAGAGCTTCTTGATCCCACATAAGTCTTTTAACGAGCGGTCGTAAGAGATTTCGCTTAATTAGGGTACTTTCCTCTCCGAATAGACGGTTCCACCATAAACAACACGAATGAAGTTTGCCTGGCTCTTAGGATAATTTGCAAGAAATGCAAACTCAACTATTGATAGACCAAGGTTCTTTGGACAACAAGGAAATTTCAAAACCGAAAATATTCTCAAGATATTCATTAAGTACCTAATTTCGGTTTTACTATTTCCAACTAATATCCAGCCCGTAATTCCAAATCTCTCATTAGAAAATATCTAATATTAGTTTAGCACTTAACAAATATAAATTTTCAAGAGATATATTTTGATTTGCCGGAAAACCAAAAGCATATAATCCAAAATATTAATTCAAAGATTCTCAATATTTCGGACTGGGATCACCTTGAGTATCAAGGAATATCTTTGGACAATAAAATATAGGGAAAAATATCGTTTGGTCCTTTTTTAGGTGGGCCCATGTCAGTTTGGTCCTTTGGGAAAACGCCTTTACTGTTTGGTTCGTGATTATTTAAAAATATTAAATAGACAAAAGTACCCTTCCGTGTTAATTTCTACTTTTTTTTGTAACAGTTCATTCTTCAAAATGAACTCCTGTTAATTTCTACTTATTTTTTCAGAAATCACCTAAAAAACAGAGTTCATTCCAGAAATGAACTCCATATAAAAACCTAAAAAAAAAAACAGAATTCATTCCAGAAATGAACTCCATATAAAAACCTAAAAAAACAGAGTTCATTCCAGAAATGAACTCCATATAAAAACCTAAAAAAACAGAGCTCATTCTAGAAATGAACTCCATATAAAAACCTAAAAAAACAGAGTTCCTTTCAGAAATGAACTCCACATAAAACCTAAAAAAACAGAATTCATTCCAGAAATGAACTCCACATAAAACCAAAAAAAACAGAGTTCATTCCAGAAATGAACTCCACATAAAACCTAAAAAAACAGAGTTCATTCCAGAAATGAACTCCATATAAAAACCTAAAAAGAACAGAGTTCATTCCAGAAATGAACTCCATATAAAAACCTAAAAGAAAACAGAGTTCATTCAAGAAATGAACTCCATATAAAAACCTAAAAAAACGACGAAAAACACACAAATCTTCATCTTCTTCATCATCTTCAACAGCAGCAACAACAAGACAAAGATCTAAAAAACAAGATCTTCAACACGAGTTCATTCTTTTCAAATCTGATATTAGTTCATCCTTCACAGCAAACATCAGTATCGTCGTTTTCATTTTTATCTTCATCTTCAACACAAGCATCATCTTTGTCGTCTTCAACAACAACATCACCAAACAAACCCTAAAAACTCCGTCGTTCATCATCTTCTTTTATCGTCTTCACATCTTCAACAACAACAATCACGATTTCATCTTCAAAACATCATCACGAGTATCATTTATCAACAACAACTGTTTATTCCTTTCTTCATCTTCTTTACAATAGCAGAAAAATAGTAGCAAAGAAAAGAAAAAATAGGAGAGAGAAAGTAGATCTGAGAATATGGAGGTGAGAGAAAGTAAATCTGAAAATAATATCTTCTCTCTTGATAATTGACCATATATATCTTAGGATGACGGCATGGTCCCAAAAGGATATTTGTGCCACTACATGATGAAAATTACATCATCCATGACGTCATATTAGGACCAAACTATAATTTCTAGGACCAAATTATAATTTATATTTCCAAAATGGACCAAACGGACAATTGACTAGGTCAATTGGACTAGACTCTCTCTAATATATTATTTCTAAGACCATATGGTATTTCCTACTAAAATATAAGAATTATACTCATGTCCAAATTATGTCGACATCTTGAACTTTCCTATTTTGCAAATCCACTTTCCAAAATCACACAAGCCCTAAAGTGTACATGACTTATGTAAATTGGTTTTTGTCTATTGGGATCGGTTCTACCTTAACTCCTAAATCAAGTTAGGATCGGTTCTACCTTGACTCTCGATATAGGTAGGGATCGGTTCTACCTTGACTCCCAACATAAGCTAGGATCGGTTCTACCTTGATTCCCTATATATATTAGGATTGGTCCAACATAATATCTTCAATAAAAAGCAAGAACATAATCCTTTTGATCCTTTCAATTACGAGACAAGTTCGTATATCTACTTCCTTAAACCACTGTAATAAACATAGTGTTCTAGGTATGAAATCAAACATATGTTCACCACACAATCTAGTAACAAGTTACAAAGATTATGTCGATGTCCTAATTACGAAGTCCAGAAATTAAGCATTATGCTTTGTAATTCAATATACCAATATAAAGAACTTACCACTATTGATATATTGTTCCTTGACCCTTTGATCTCAATATGATGATCAAGTCTAATATACTAGAGTTTTATATATATAACCTTGCATGTTAATGTTTTCAATATTAAACGATTTGAAAGAAACTAGTAGATAGAAATGGAACAAGTCAAGTCTGTAGTCACTAACCTCAAGCTGAAGGATAATGTCTTTGTTATCTTCAATCCATCTTCTAATCTTCGTGAGTAACTGGAGCGAAATATTTTTATCGTTTCTAGTCTAACCTAACGCAATTGACTCTAATTCACTTATTAAGCGACTCGAGTTTTGGAACTAAATATGACAACCAAATTTTACATACCAACGCTTGGTGGGTTTAACTGAGAAGTGCTCTAACAACAAGTTAACATTGTGGAATTATAACCCAACACCTCTCAATCTGCGACATCTACATCAGACTTGATGTGCTCACATATGGTTTAAAAGTAAATTTGAATCAGATATTACTTTAGCATTCTTAAACTCATACATACGATTTTGTTGTCAAATTTTCACTAGACCAGGCGGCGCTAATTCTTCACCTTTTTCATTTATTTCACCCTTGAATAGATCTTTATGTAAACTCTTCACTTTGATAAACTAGAAGAAAAATGAGAAGAATTTGTGAAAAAAGAATTTTTGGTAGTAAAAAATGGAGAGGCATGAGTTAATATAAATGAATAAAGTGAATTTATTTATGAATAAAAATTAAAGCCGTTGGGGATTTAACCACTACAGATAAAACTTTCTATCGTTGGAGACCAATGTTGTGTCGATCAGTCTATTTTATCATAGTGGCAAACTGTATTTATTCGTCCACTCTGCGATTGTTTATTTTTTTGCTCTAGCGATTTTAGGGTTTTACAAAAATATTTATTTTTTATTTCATCTTAATCATCTTTTGGTGACCTAAGATTCAACAATCTCTGCTATTGAAATTGAGGAAACAAAAATAAATAACAACCAGATTCGTTGTACCCTTCTGAAACTCAAATTATATTAGTGAATCTGCAGCAAGAACTAATCATTTCTTCTCCTTCCATCAAAATCGGTAATTGAAGCGCTAACAAAATCCCAACTGAAATCCTAATTAAACCCCTAACGAAATGAATCAATTCTATTATGAACCCAGATTAAAACCCAAAGAATACTCAAAACCCTAACTGAATACAAATTATACCATAACTGAATCATAATCATCTCTCCAACAACAATTACATAACCTATGTTCGGCTTCTTCTTTCATCAAAATCTCCAAAATTAATCTTAGTTTCTAAATCTCTACAACAACAGTATCCTTCATCATTTGATGCAATTAAAGACAAAGTTTGATATGTTTAGTTGATGATTTCAACAACAACAAAAAAAGTTTTACAATGGAGAAAAAAGAGAATAGAAACGTGGTAGCAGAGAGTAGAGACAGACAACTAAAGAGAGAAAGAGATCATATCGAGCAAAAAATAAAATAAAATGAGTTCTTGGAAAGAATTTAATCTCGGTGGTTTGGACTAGTGCGACTCAGTTTGGACCAGGATGACTCAGTATAATAGGTTAAGTACTTGGTTTTGTCATTGTTATTACTACAATAAAAGACATTGTAGTATCTACGTATTTAACTATTAGAAAATTTGACTCAACTGAGTCTATGTGGGTCAATGTTTATTTCATGTACCAAATACTAAGTTGGACAAAACTTAGACTAAACATTAAGATTGGTCAAAACCAAGTACCAACAACCAAATAAGAATGGTACCCTGGTTTTGATGCTGATAAACAAAAAACTTCCCAAGTAACCGCATTGGTGAAGTTTCGAGGTCTCCCAGAGGAGTTATGGGTGGAGAAAACTCGGTTGTCTTTGGAAAAGTATTTTGAAACCCTCACTGTGGATGATACAAGAACCCTAATCCTGAATATAACCATTAAAGTTTGTTGTTTACCAACAAAAAAAAAATTGTTAGAGGGAGAGTAAAATGTGATCTGAGGAACGCAAAACTTTTAGTTGACTCAATAACAAGGGCCAACTCAATATCTTTTTCTAACTCGGTCCAAAATGTCCTTACTAACCAGACAAGTTCCCTCTCTTCTAAATCATGAACCCTAGAAATTTCATTTTTTCAAATTGTAAAAGAAAAATCTTCTCTCTTATACGAGTTTTTACATCATTGATTTTTCATTGGCAATATAGGATAGAAGATAAGATGAGAAAGGGAATCATACGTTCAAACATTATCACAACAGATTGCTTCTTTATCTGCTCTGCCATTGCTGCGAACGAGTGATCATTAATTTTCTTAAAGAAATGAAACATTAGTGGACCTCTAAGTGCTGCATCAAAAATATGTTCATGAACTGATCATCAAAGAAAAGCATCTCAAATTAACATGGCTAAATTGGGGCCTATACCATTTAATTGGGGTCTATCAAATTTTCCTTCCCACACCACCAAATTATTATAGGCACTCAAACTTCTAAAAAATACTAATTTACCCCCACATTAATTCCTAAACATTTCTCATATAAATTCTAATCTTTTTATTTTCAGTAAATCCAAAAACAAAAAAATCTAAACCTAAAAAATCTTTATATTTCCATCCTAATCTTTCCAAATTCTCAAAACCCTAATTTTCATCTTCTTCTCCGATGATCTTCGATCCAACCAAGAAAAAGCTAAATCTCCATCAACCCAGTCTATGATTCTTCATATCTTGTTGATTTACATGTTTAAATCTTCGTTTTTGAAAAATCAAAATTCTGATAACACCCAGAATCGGTTTTTATTGACCTATCAAATAAATCGATTCTGGGTTTTGTTTTCGTCCATGAAGAGCATGCACAGTAATCGGTTTACATGATGATTAACATAACCCGATTCTGGGGTAGAAATGAAATATGAAAATACATCACCAGAATCGGTTTATATATGTAATATGTATAATCCGATTACTGTCGTCTCTTCATCTTCCTTTCCACAATCGGGTTTTATACATGTACCACATAACCCGATTATTTTAGTCTCTTCAGAATCGGATTACTTATGTTTCTATATGTACCGATTGCTTACTTGATTTTTTTTTTTTTTTTTTTTTTTTTTTGTATAATGGACTTCATACACCTACCATTTTACTCTCGAGAGCTAACCTTGGAGGACATTGTTAGGACACCACAAAGAGTGCCAGAAAGGAGCCTCTATAAGTTTGCTTATGGGCGTGAGACCCATCTTGAACAAGCCATTGCATTGATTGACAAACTTGCATTGGAGGAGCTTTATGAGGTCATGAGGTTCACTAGGATGAGGAGAAACATGATTTTATCTGAGAGGGAGCTCCATGCAGAAATGGAAGGTATGTGGGAACAAATGGCTCAAGCACAAGCTGCTGCTCCTGATGGTGCTGATGGTGGTGATGGTGTTGCTGCTCCTGGTGGTTCTGCTGATGCTGGTGCTCCTGCTCTTTAAGTTTTTACGTTTAAGTTTTAGATATTAAAATTTTAGGTTTATAAGCCTTCTTGTGGTTATTTTAAGTTCTTGACACTCTTTTAAGGTTTGTATTTTGGATGATCTATGTGCTGTAAAACATTTCGATGAAGATATAAATTGGAACTTGAGACTTGTTAATACCATTGCATATATGTTCTGTTGTAATTTCTACGTTTGAGACATTGGATTTTTTTAAAATGTAAACTGGAATTTCTAGGGTTCATGATTGCTCACACGAAAATAGAAGAGAATAACTTAATTGTTTAAACCGTGTGAAAATTACATGTGGTTTATAAGGATATTTAAGACCGAGTTTGAAAAATATATCGAGTTTGTCCTAGTTAGTAAGTCAGACTACGATTTTTGTTGTCCTCCGCGAGTTATAACCCCAAAGGTGTCACTATCCATCCACACAAAATCTATCAAAATAAAAGTAACACAAAAATCCTATCAAAAGAAAAGTAACACAAAAATCCCAAAGAATTTGATGAAACCAATTTTGGTTTCCTCATAAAATGTGATGAAACCAATTTTGAAATTTGGGGTTTTTGTATCAATTTTTAAAAATTTGGGATTTTGTATCCATTTTGTTTAAGATAGAGTTTCGATGGATCCCAATATTTGAATGGGGTTTTGTACCACAAGTTTGGTTACCTTGGGTTTTTATAACTAGTTTTGCATCATATTTTGCTCTCCCTCTAACAAAAATCCAAAAAAAAAAAGGAAAAAGAAACTTAGAATCAATCTGTGGCCGTTGGATTCGCATAAATAAAAATCGCATTTCATACTTTCTTTTTTTTTTGTAAAGAACGGGACGTCTTTCTCGAAGATCTATAACCCTAAAACTTAAAAAACAAAACTTTCAGATTTCCATCGCCGAATGATAACAAAAGTTCGGCCACAATCTTCACCTGTCTGTTCTCTCTTTGCATTCTCCGATCATTATTACCGGCTTCCCCGTTGTACGGCGACATCTCATCTTCCTTAATTAAAGTACCGCATGATTGTTAATTTCCGCCATATTGTATAATTCATTTCCTTACTTTTCAAATTCAGGTAAATTTTTTTTCTCTTCATGAATTATTGGGATCTTTGTGTACTATATGTATCTCTCTATATTGAGCTTCAATTTTGAGGTTCTTGTTTTAGGGTTTCTCTTTTGCCTCTTATTCTAAGGTTTTACTTTTAATGCTAGCTTAATAAAGGTTCTGTGATAAATTGCGCACTGAGCTGTACTCTTTGCTTGGTGATATGGACCCTGTGGTTCTGTTGGTTTAATATTCATGTTAAAGGGATAATGTTTTGGTTGCATGTAGGAGAAGGTAGAATGGTAAGACGAAAAGATAGTTTCTGGGAGTATGCAGAGGAATTAAAAGGGCGTTTTCGCTGCAAATTTTGTCATAAAGATTATCCTGGGGGAATTGCACGGGTCAAATCTCATTTGTCTAGACAACCAGGGAGAGATATTGCCATTTGTAATTCCGTGCCAGATGATGTCCAAGCTTTGGCTTTCATTGCTGTTCGTGGTAAAGATTTCCCTTACAAGAAAAGGAAAAGTGTATCGTATTCAGCAAACGGGGAGGGAAATGCAGTTGATTTATCGTTAGTCAATGTTACTTCTTGTCCTGGTGCTTCTACTGATGTACAACAAACTTCTATAGTAGCTTCTTGCAATAAGGATATGGGTAAACTGCAAGTGGATAAACTGGTAGCTCAAGCCTTTGTAATGAATAACATTCCCTTCGATGTTATCCAGTCACCGTCATTTGTTTCAATGATGAAGGCAGTTGCTGAATGTGGTACTAGTTACTCGTTGCCAACCTATATGAATCTTTGTACAAATTTGGTGAGAGATGCAAGGAGCGATGTTGAGGAGTATGTCAATACAGTAAAGGAGTCTTGGCCTCTCACAGGATGTACTTTAATGGCAGACATTTGGACTGATTCGAGAGATTGCTCTTTCATCAATGTAGTTGCTTATTCTCCAAAGGGGGCTGTTTTCTTAAAATCTGTTGAAATATCTGCACCAAGGAAAGGAGATGCATTTGTTGGAGCTATGGTTATGTCTCCTATCATTATGCCTGTTATAGATGAAATCGGACCAGGTAATGTGGTGCAGATAATCGCAAATAATGCTACACGTCATGCTTTTGAAGATGATTGGGTTACAAGGAGATATCCTCATATCTACAGAACACAATGTGCTGCCAGTGATATTCAAGTTCTGTTGGAAGATTTTTACGAAGGAGTTGAATGGATACATAACATTGTCGATGATGCCAAGATAATAGTGGATTACATGTACAAGTACCCTGAGGTTTTAAGGTTAATGAGGTCACACACTGGTGAGAAGGAGTTAAAAAAACCCTGTAGAACCAGATTTTCTTCCCACTATATGATGCTACAATCTATTGCAGAAGTTGAAGCAAATTTACACTTGACCGTTGTCTCTCGGGAGTGGATAGATCTGAGTTTCAGCAAAACTGAAGTTGGAGACAGTGTTACTCGAACAATTCAAAGTGAAACCTTTTGGGGAGGACTCAAGGATGTAATATCAGTTTTCGAGCCTCTTAGAAAAGTACTGTATTTGGTTGAAGGTGAGGGATCAACTGCTGGTTACTTATATGAGTCGATAGAAAAAGCAAGCGTGGAGCTCAAGCGACGGTTTACTACTGATCCCAGGAAATACTTTGAGCTATGGGAAATGTTTACAAAATGGCAGGGAACAAAACTTCATAAGATACACGCAGCAGCTGCATTTCTCAATCCTTCTTTAATGTATGATGGGAAAATCAAATATGAGCTGGCTAATGTTAGAGATGGCATGAATTACGTTGCAGAGAACTTACTTGGCACAAAAGAGATGGGCGATTTTGCTGCACAATTGTTGCTTTACAATGGCAAAAGTTCAAAGCTGTTTAACACGCTCTCAGTGTTAATGATGAAGAAGGCTCATCCACGTAGGTCCATTGGCTGTTAAGGTTGATTTGTTTTATTATTTGCTATGTACTGGATTTGTAAGCTAACTTTTACACATTGTGTAGGTGTCTGGTGGGAATATAACGGCGGAGAAGTTCCCTTGCTACGTAAAGTTGCTATCCGCATTTTGAGCCAGCCATGTGCTTCTTCGGGTTTAGCACGAAATTGGAGTGCATTTGAAGCTGCAAAGACAAAGAAGCTAAACAAGCTACCTGAGGATGTCTTAAATGATTTAGTGTACGTGAGGATGAATTCGAAGATGATGGCTTCTTATAATGACCCCGAAATGCGAGATAGCTTTGCAATTAATCTAGAGAAGCTTGAAGAGCTTTCAGATTACCATAATGACAATTATGAGGAAATTGAAAACAAGGAGGCTACTGCTGATTCTACCACATTCACATTTGATGAAATGCTTGGCCTTGGATCTCCATCACAACTTTCTAACAATGCGGCCGCTGTTTAGCAGTAAACTTGGTTTTTGATGGTTTTAGAACTTCTCAAACAACTTAAATTGTATAATTCACCTTTTTGATTGTTCAGGATACTGCTTGGGTTTTCACTGTTGTGTAACACGGCTTGAGCTGTCATGTATTCTTCTGCAGCAATTGAGAAACTTGAAAAACGTTTTTGTGAGAGAATCATTGCCATTATACCTTTTCCTCTTTTTGATAATCCCCTGTTATGTCAAATTTTAAACTTAAAACTCATAATTTTTAAGTCTAAACACATGTCTTCAGGATTCCAACCAAAAAACAAAAGAAAAGTCGTACAAGAAAAGCAAGTTTAATAGAGAAGAAATGAATTTGGGCTACCAAGGAAATGAAACTTCATCTGCAAGAGAAACAAAGAGTAGAGTAGAGTGAGATTAAAGTGAGGTGTGTGTAAGCTATAAGTGTCCAACAACCAAGATTAGGTATCTCTGTCTCTTTTTAGATTTCTCAACCAACTTGTAATATCAAATCAAATCATCAAATCTTGTTAGCAAAGCTTAAACCGTTGAGCAGTCAAATATATAAACAAGAAACTTTGTCTTCCAAATTTTTCTAATGCTATGCCATTAACCATTTCATTTCTCCTTAAAAATTGAAAACAATTACTATTTTGTTTTCTAGTTTTGGTGTTCTTGTGTAGTACGTCCATAGTAAGGATGAGAAGTCGCATCGAAAGACTAGTGATCCTTCCTTTCTCCATCGGTTGTGTTTCTCAGTCTAGTGTAGCTGTGGTGGATGATCCTAAGAAATCAAAACTTGAACGTGAACAATCAGAAAAAGAAGATGAGAGTAGCACAGATAGAGAAGAAGTAAATACAAAGAACTCTACTCACGCTAAACCAAATATCTCCTTGAGCTTCTACAAATTGATAAAGAACTTCAAGAACTTGTCTCAGTTGTTTGGTAATCCTATAATGCCAATATGTTTTAAGGTTATTTGTGTGTGTTCCGTCTAATTTATTATCTTTTCTTGGTTTGGTTTTTTTTTTTATTGTTTTTAGCGTACAAAGAAGATGATGACATAAAGATGGATATGGAAATAGGATTTCCAACAGATGTTAAGCATGTAACACAAATTGGTTGGGATGGAAATAATAGTAAAGCTACAACCATTATCAAGGGATGCAGTTGGGACAATAACGAGAACAACCTAAATCCTCTTGAGCTCTTCTCATCTATTCCTTGCATGGATTCTCTAAACTAGTCTTTAGCTGATAATTACTAACCTTGTTCATGCATGGGTTTTTGTATTTGTTTCATGATGTTTATGATAAATGATGGTGATTAACAATATATTTCTTAATTTCGATATTTTAACAATATATATATATATATATATATATATATATATATTTTAATTTATCAATCGGTCATGTCAACACTAGTACTAAAATCCCATTAGTAATTTGACCAATGTATTTTCAACCGTTTATTTTTCCTGCCAACTACTGTTCTGGATGAGTTTTCCAATTAAAAAGATTAAAGAATCCATGTAGAAATGTGCACAAGCATAAACCAAGAACTAGAAATGATCACGAGTTCCCGACTCATTTTCTATCAGTCTTTTATCCTTCTCAAAACAAGCCAACACGTTGAGAATCAAATGTTCTGCTAAGATGGCAGAGTTGATCTTGTCGGGTGCAGTAAAAGAAAACTTTGCTGGTGGTTTCGTTGGGTGGTAAGTGCTTGTGGTAGCTGGATACACATGTCTAGCTAGCATTAATAAGAAATGCTTCTTCCGACCTCAGTGCAAAGGCTAGATTTCCTGGTACCTATCTAACCCAAAGTGTCCAGTCATCCGTGCCACCTGTCTCACTGATAAAACCAAATATTGTCATCAAGTTAACTACCACCGAATCAGTGATGTCAGCCATAGACGAGCTTATAGCATATTTCAATGAGCGCTCAATCTGAACATTTTCTTGGCCAATAGAAATTTTCACCAAAATAGAAAGAAAACAAATATCAATTTTAAAAAAACAAATAAAATCGGGCATTTCTGGCGATAATATAGTTTCTTGTGAGAATCCAATATTTGTGGACAGAAATTAAAATTACCAATTATTCATTCCACGTCAAAAATCTCTGTTAAATGACCAAAAGTACCTCAGTTTGTACTAACGCATAGGGAATATTCAGGGCTACTTGTGTACTTTTGATCAATTAAAACATTCACCATTTCTTCTTCTGCATTTCTCACAGCTCTCACCAGAAAAGAAAAGAAAAAAAATACAGCATTCTCCATACATCAAAGATTGCACTTCTAGAGAGAGAGAGACACTGACTTTGTTCCCCAAAGGCATGGCACTTCAAGTTTCATTATCGTCTTCATCGATGTTGTCGACTCCGAGCAGCGGTGGTAGTTCAAGGTCAGTATCTCAGTCAGTAGTTGTAGCAGATCATTTGAAATTTTCCACTGGAGGCCAAAGAATTTCTAAGGTCTTTAAAAGTGTATCCTTGAGGAATTCTGAGAACAGAAGAGGGGCTAGAGTTTTTACTGTACAATCGAGTTTAGACATAGCAAGTCCTGTTGTTGGTCAAGTTACTGAGGTTGATAAGGATACTTTCTGGCCACTTGTTAAAGGTGCTACCGCTGAAGATAAGATTGTTGTTCTTGATATGTACACTCAATGGTACTAGTAAATCTCTCCCTCCAAAACATTTCTTTTTCTGCATTCATTTTCTTTAAATTAAATTATCTGCGGAGAAATTATGATGCTTAATTGTTTTTTATTTTAGGAATATCACTCTCAATTTACACTACCCAGAGTAGAAAGTATAACCTTATATGCATAATTAAGCTTCAGTTGCTGAGGTCCCAATGGGTTAAGCATAACTATTACAACATTATATATTTTAGAAGTTAGAAGAACAAGAACAAGAACAATTAAAATACAAAATCAAACAAATTTTCGGTTCAATATCAAACTTAGCTCTCCCATACAGTTTCAACCCTTAGGAAGATTCATGATAGTGAAAGCATCATCAAGCTTCTGTCGGTCAAATGCACTGATTTCAGTACCTAACAGATGCAGCATGAGTGGCACAAAGTTAAGGTTCTAATCTTACTAGACTGGCAAATAGTTTCCGTTGGTAGTTCTTCTGGAGTCCTTGTGTTCTGTTTGACTCGTGCAGTTTCCTAGAGATACTTCTGTTACAGACCAAACGTTGTGGTAGATTTGGATTTGGATGTCAGATGTTGCTTCAACTAACACTTTTACTCAAACGCGCCCAACGCAGTCACATTGGCCTCATCTCTCTGACGGATGTAGGATGAGATATTTTTCTCTTGGGTAGTTTTACCAAATCTGATCTAATTTTCTCTTCAAAAGTGACTAATCAATTCTATAGAACACTTGGATGAATTCTGATTTTTCTTGCACATGTTATTTTCCAATTCACTTGCCTTAATGCAGAAGTAGCTGTCATCCTGAATTAGTGTCAGTTTCAATCCCAAATAGTTATCAAGATTAAACTAGCATAGGCGCCATGGTGAAATTCTGTTTTCTAGAACTGGTATGGGTGATAGAATGAGAACAAAGTACTATTGTTGTTCGGAATATTGCTTAGCACATAGGGAATCTTCTAACAGAAACTTGTTATTTGCTAATGCTACACTTCTCGTTATGGTCTAAAATTGCTCAGTGGAAGGAATTATTCTTTCGCTTCTAATGTCTTCGTGTTTCTCTTTTCAACTACTGAAGGTGTGGCCCTTGTAAGGTTATGGCTCCGAAATTCGCTAAACTAGCTGAGAAGTATCTAGAGGTCGTCTTTATGAAGCTTGATTGCAACAATGAAAACAGGGTATGTCAATAAGTGCCCCTCTAATTTCAGTTTATTCCATCCCTCTCTACCCTTTTGTCTCCTAAATTAGACGTGTGTTTTTAATGTTTGCAGCCATTAGCAAAGGAGCTTGGTATAAAGGTGGTCCCAACGTTCAAGATCTTCAAGAACAACGAGGTTGTAAAAGAAGTCACAGGGGCCAAGTTTGACGACCTTGTCAAATACATTGAGGATTTTAAATAGTCTCTATCCTCCTAACACTTACTTTGTTTTCGTATTTATCAATTGTTCATAAGGAATTGTGTACCCCCATTACAGAATAAATTTATTACTTTGTTGTTATAAATTTCTTCCAGACCAATTCATACCTTTCTACTTCCTCGTTGTAACCTTAAGATTGAGCATAGATATGACAGGACAAAGCTCTTAAAGTCACTGTCTCCGATATCGGGTAGGGAACTGAAATTCAACCTAAAGAAAAAGACCCACTACATTTTAAAGATCATTGCCAACAGTTGTTGGCTTCTGTCATGAATTCACAATGCAGCTCCATATGGAATCAAATTAAGCTGATTCCATCCCTTATGAGTGCATTCCCCAAAGAAGGGCCACAATCAATTAGTATGTGTATGCAAGAGGGGACCAAATCAATAAGTGTAACGACGAGTCGTGCTACTGCACAGGCTGTAACTTGTTTGCAGACAATCTAACCCTTGGATCCCCTTAACCAGTGAAGGGAATCGTTCGATTTCAGTTTCCTACAACCACTCACTTAAGGTTATCCAACAGCCTACAAATATAGTCCACTATTATATTCCTTATAAGTCAAGGCAAAGAGTTATTTTGTGACACAGCTATTTGCCGCAAGTACCAGATGCGTTGATTTTTGGCGAGAATGATAGACATGATGGATGAGTAGAATCATTCTCACAGAAACATCGACTCCAAACAGGCCTGAAACCTCTCTGAAGGAATCAAACAGCAGCTGTAACATATTAAGATTGCACTACACGGTAGATATTACTGGACTTTTATGAGTTACCAAGAAATTAAAAACACCAGAAACTGCAGTATATAGTATTAGTAAGTAGGAAGAGTTAGATTTTATTGACGTGAGGGTGAGGGGTTATAATTATTGATATTTAATGAGTATTATAATTAATATGGATGTACAGATGATCTTTGAAGAATTGGTGTTGAGAGCATTAATTTAAACCCTATCTACTTTTGCTTGCCATGAATGCTTGACCTGAACGCATTTTAATGGTGGTGGGTTTTGATTGAAATACACCATTAAATAACCCTCTACTCTACTCTCTTTCTCTCACTCCTCTTTAAGTATTAACGTCCTCTCTTGCATGACAAATTTCAAAAATCATCAATAAGAGTTGTGTTTATGTCTGTGTATTCCATCTTTTATTACATGTGACTATGTGAAGAAGAACATCAAATCCCATCTCTATGTCCCCATAAAAACTCCCCCCCTCTCTCTCCCTCTACCTAAAAACAAATTTCTTCCATTGTGTTCCCATACAGCTTTTGGGTAAACCTATAGAGGGAACAAAGAAGATGGAAATGAAGCAGCAAGCACAAGACTTATACTTGAAGGAAAACAAGATGAAGAAAAACCAGCAGCTTTGGAGGGTTATGGATGATACTGAACTTTCTTTAGCTCCTTCTACTCAGACTATGAATTGTTCCTCTTCTGAATCAGAAATTGATTCATCCAAGAAGAGAAAATATTATTGGGATGATGTGAAAAAAGAACCTAGTTTCACTCAAACTAGTCTCGAACTTCAACTTAAAGATCCACTACCATTAGATTGGGAACAATGTCTTGATCTTCAAGTAAGTATATTATCTTACTCCACCTATTTAATAGCTTTTGTTACTAAATTGTAATTCATTAGATGAAACTAAGAGTGAAACTGGGTCTTTATAGTAGTTCTATGTTTGCATTTATCAGAACAATCAACAAGTTTTCTAATAACACTTTCTTTGGGTTTTTGTTGTAGTCCGGGAGAATGTATTATATCAACAGAAAAACTTTGAAGAAAAGTTGGAATTGTCCTACAGAACAGAACTTAGACCTCAAATTAAACATGTCAACACTTACAAGTTCAGATGGAAGCAGCAGCAGTAGCACTGAGATGCTTGACGGTTCGAAGAAGCAAAACTCATCGACCAGTAATACTATGTTTGCTGTTGCTTGTTTGAAATGTCATCTTCTTGTCATGCTCTGCAAGTCATCACCATCTTGCCCCAACTGCAAGTATGTGAATCCACTGCCAACCCAACAAAGCCCAAGGCCGAAAACCATCAACTCCCTCAACACACTCAGTCTCCTGAACTAGCAGAACAAAAAACCTGTGGTTAAAAATGATGGTGATGATGATTAAGTATATAATAATCTGTTTTAGGAGGGAGTGGCAGCATTCTTAGAAAACTGTCAGTTTAATTACTATATCTATTGAAATCTGTGTTTGCTTTTAGACTTTTAGTGATGTATTTCTGAGCACACACAATACAATGTGAAAAGTTTTCAGGTTATATTATTCAGCTTTCTATTAATGGTGTTATAACTTTGAAGAGGAAGTAGTAGCAGTAGTTGTAAATGAAAGTTCATTTGTTTTCTAACTTAACCAAGTAAATAGACATAGTGCTACAGATTAAATTTCATACTTTTTTCATTTATCCGAGTAAATCATATTAACCAATCATTTATGTACTGGTTCTTTCGGAGAACTTAGATCAATATACCTGGATATCTAGAGAGTCTAATTTAAAATTAGTCACAGACAAAAATCAATCTAGTTCGTTACTGGTCTAGTTGAAACAAACCCTTTATTGAGGATTCAGACATATCATCTATCACTAATTTAAGTAAATGGAATAGCATGGGTTTAGTTCAATAAAACTATACATAGATACGTTCCTTTTTAAAGTGTGAAGGACAAGCACTTGATTCTATTTAGTCCTTCCTAGACCAGTTGACTGTGTCTGATTGATTCAAGAGTGAAAATGGGTACTCTCATCACTGGTACAATAGTTCCCCAAGTTACTTTTAAATGTTTTTGGCAATAACAAAATCAAATACCTTTGGATAGAAGACAAACAAATGAATATTTAAGGCTCAGTCGCTTCCTTGATTTGCTTGTACAGGAAATAGTGTTGTTCTCTCTCTCTCATTCAACCCCTGCACTTTCCTGCATCATATAAAAATTTGTATACCCGCTTTAGATCAATCATGTTATAAGTAGGTGGATTCTTACTTCCTTTGATATGATGGTATCGAGAGACAAATTAACCTGCCTTGGATTCCTTTGATGAGCTTCCTAGGCATCAGAGAGATTGTGCATTTTCATCTCCCTGTGTCATGTGAAGCCAACCTAGTCCTTGTCATCTGTTTTTCGGTGATGCCCTGTATATATATGTTGGCAAATTAGACACTTTCCTAAAGGATGGTTAATAATTCTACATAAGCTATGCCACTTGTGTCTAAGGAAAAAAAAAACACCTAACTTACCACTATGAGACCAGCAAAATATAAAGGACAACATATTTCCACGGTTTTGTTTTCACCTGGTCACATCGTGTTATCATCCTCCACGCCAGCAGACGGCCAATCCTCTGCAACCTGCTTCGGTAGGTTTCTCACTTTCTTTCGCTGAGCTATGTCTTATCCTCACTGTATCTAGTGAAGCATGCACTGTTACATTGCTTCATATAGGTCTTGCCTCTGTCACTTGCGATAACAAGGTTGCTTAACGAAAATACAATTTCCCTTTAGCAGATAACTGTTAAGTCATGACTGCATCACCAGCCTCATGTAAGCTCATAGATTGTGATGTTTCTGGTATATAACCTTCTAACTTCAATAGAAAGAAAATATCATCTAATAGTTGATAAATCTCCTGATATCGAGGATGTGATTTATCTGCAACCACAAACTCATGTGACTCCCCTTCAACTTCTATTGAGCTACACCCTGGAGTTTTTTTAATCCCCTGGGATCTCATCATTCTTCTAACCATCCTTACATCCTCCCATCTTCTTCCAGCAGCGCACATGTTTGCCAGAAGCACATAAACTCCACTATCCTTGGGATTCAAATCTAGAAGTTTACCTGCAGCAAATTTACCTAACTCCATACTTTTGTGCATTCTACATGCATTGAGTAGTGCACCCCAAGCAGCTTCATCTGGTTTCATAGGCATTATCTTTATCAGCTCATAGGCCTCTTTCAAATTCCCAACTCGACCAAGTAGATCAATCATGCACACATAGTGCTCTGCTTTTGGCTCTATCCTAAATACTTCTCTCATGTTCTCAAAATAACAACGACCTTGGTTGACCAACCCACCATGGCAACATGCTGACAATACGCCCACAAATGTGATATCGTCAGGCCAAAGTCCATCTCTCTTCATCTCCTCAAAACGATTTAGGGACTCCTCAGCATATCCATGAGTTGCATAAGCCATGATCATGGAATTCCAAGACACCAAATCCTTCTTTGTTGTACTGTTGAAAAGCTTTGCAGCCTCATTGAGATTACCACATTTAGCATACATGTCTATGAATGCATTAGTCAAAGTAACACTAAACAGAATTTTCTTGAGACCAATGTAATATTTGTATATCCATCGAGCAAAATCTAAGCAACCTAATTGAGCACAGGCAGAGAGTACACAAACAAGTGTTGCCTCTATAGGCTCAACACCCTTCTCCTTCATCTGAAGGAAAAGTTTCAATGCTTCTTTGGATTGATTATTTTGCGAATAACCTGCAATCATAGCATTCCAAGATACGACATTCCTTTCAGGCATGTCATCAAAAAACTTTCTTGCCAAGATTAAATTTCCATCTTTGGCATAGCCATTGATCATACTAGTCCAGGAGAAGACATCTTTAGCTTCCATTTTATTAAAAACTTCTCTTGCAGTCGTTAAGCAGCCACATTTAACATACATATCCACTGATGCATTAACCAAATTGAGAGTACGTTTAACATTATTCTTCTCAATATACCCATGAATCGATCTTCCCAAGCTCAAATTCCCCATCAGGGAGCAAGCTGAGAGTATCGTAATCATAGTAACCTCATTAGGTTCAACATTGGTCAATAACATAGAATAAAATAGCTTCGTAGCCTCATGAGGAGAATTCTTCTGCACATACCCATCGATCATAGTCGTCCAAGTAACGACATCTTTTATAAAACTTGTATCGAACAAATACCGTGCTAAAACCAAAGACCCGGATTTCATATAGAAATGAATCAACCCATTCAAAACTAACACGTCGAAAGCAAAACCCAGTTTATAAACTTGACAATGTACCTCTTCACCTTGAGAAAATCTCAGAAACTGCTCACAAACCTTGAGTGTGAAAACAAAAGTTCGATTATCCATTTCGATTCCTTCTCTTACCAGAAAACGGAACAACAAGAATGACAATCTGGGTAACTGAGATTTAGAGTAACCCTTAATCATTGTATTGTAAATGTAAATATTGGGTTTTGAAATTTGAGAAAAAAGAAGATGGGCATGATTAATATTTCCAGAATCAGAGAGAGCACAGAAGGATAGAAGTCGACTTACAGGAAAAAGATGAGCAATTAAACCATTTCGAGTCATATAAGCTTGGATTTGTTTTAGTTCGTACATTGAATTGCATGATTCCATGATTAAGAGAATTGGGTTTGTTATAATGAGACTGCGGTTTGTGTTCCATTTGGGTTTTACAGCAGAGAAACAAGAAAAATGTTTCAAATTCTGGAGACTGGATAAGACGGGGAATAGAGATGGTGCAGGCATCGATTGAAGAAAACTAAATTTGATTGTTTCTTCGGAAACTTTGAGTTCCGCAGTAAAAGGAATAATGCTTCTCCTCTTCCACCACTACCCACTTCGCTGGAGGGAAAAAAAAAGGAGAAGAAAAGAAAACGTTTTCTTCTGCCGTTTCTTTCTTTTCAGTGAATCGGGGTGTGACTCGGATGGCGTTTTGATTGTTTTCAGAAAAAACTTTTTAGAAATACTATCAAATACTGTCATGGACTGCTTCACAGTCATTTCAAGGGGGCAGATCCTCTGTACCTATAAACCGCCTGTCCCTGCGTATCATGAGACGCCACGTATTGATTTACTTTTTTTTCCTTAAAATGTTATATTAAAAAAAGGGGAAAATATGGCTACCCTAATTTTGCAATTTTTATATACTAGAAACCCTATATTAGAAACCCAAAATTAATTTTAGAACTACTAATTTTACTATAGATCTTTTATTATACTAGTAATTATCTTTTTTTATAGGACGTTTATTTTGTGTTTTAAATTAATAAAACGTTACCATTATGATAAATTCAAATGTCCAAATATTTAGGAAATTAACTAACCGTAAAGTCAAAAGTCTACATCATTAGGAAAATTCCTAAAATAAAGCTAAACATTCCACGTCCACCCTTTAACATTCCACGTCCCTTCCTTACAAGTTCTTAGATTTGTTTGATACTCATGTCGTTCATATGCTTTGCATGATTTTTGATACATGTAATTTGTTTGGTTCTCTATTTTTCGGTTTTGGCTTAGAAAAATCCGATGATAATTTCGATTATCATGACTGATACATCTGAGTGTTAAGTGAAAATTATGATTATCATAGATTGATCCGGTGATAACTTCGACATTTTTTCTACATTTTTACATTTTTCTACATTTTTTCTAGTCTTAACTTAGTAATTCAATGAAAAAAGCAAATTTCACAGAAAACTTGAAAAGAGCATTTATCGCATGAAATAGGGATAAATAAAATAAAATTTTCACTCAAAAACGGGTGAAACACTAATTTATCACAAGGAATATAATTTGTGGAAACATAATTTTTCACACCAAAAGAAGCACTTTCACCTAAAACTCATGCGAAATGAAAATTTTCTACTAAAAATACATATGAAAATGAATCCATTCAAGGGTGAAAACCATGTTTCCTTGTATGCATCTCTTCCCATCAGTTAAATTGTATTTCCAACTGCCATTTTTGCTCAGCTCCGACAATTTCCCATCAATTGTATATTTTGTGCGGAAATGATAGACTCACCGCGGGCCGGATCCCGCGATGTGTCCCGTAAAAGAGAAAATTTCAGGTTTTTTATGACCCGGCGGTTTAGCAGGGGTTGATTAAGTGTGGGACCCACCCCCTCTCTCTCACACACTCTCTCATCGGGATGGCCCGCAAGATGTAAATCGTTTCCGTATTTTGTGTGATGTTACTCGTGCGAAACTCCCAATGAATAATCAATTAAGTCAAATCAAATATACTTTCTCTTTCTTCTTTCCTTTCTCTTCCCTTCCAACAAAAAACAAAAATCCTTTCATCTTTCTTACTCAAATTTGGTCATTTTTGGACGACTCTTTTTTCGCTTTGAGAGCGATTATTTCTTCACTTTGATGGTGATTTGTTCAATCTTTGTTGGTTGGTTCATGACATGTTATTCTATATCCGAGAACATCGAAGATTCAACACGGCATCGCTTTGAGTTCATCCCCAACAAAAAGGATTTAGGGCATCCGGGTTTTTCGTTCATATATACAAGATTAAGGGCTA
The DNA here is from genome assembly GCF_003573695.1 of Papaver somniferum. Lineage (NCBI taxonomy): Eukaryota > Viridiplantae > Streptophyta > Magnoliopsida > Ranunculales > Papaveraceae > Papaver > Papaver somniferum. The sequence goes on from NW_020622934.1 coordinate 6,431,289, forward strand.
AGCACTCCTTTCTTTTTGGAGCATCTCTTGTTATAGAAGACAAACATTGAAAATGGTCGGAATTGTTTCCAGATTATACCATCTTTTTTCTCTACTTTTCATACAAAAATTAGGTACCTTTGCGGTATTTTGTTCATTCTCTTCGCGAATTACATGTAATTGGTATCTTTATTTGTACTTGGGTTTTAATCTTTTTGTATTTTGATGTTCTTTTTCTTGTAAACAATCATGTAATCACCTTTTTGGATTGAACGAAATATGGTCTGATTGTTTATCAAAAAAAAAAAAAGTCTTAATCAAATATGAATAACAATAATAATAAAGAATTAAATAATTCCTCTCCAAAAGAAAAAAATAATCAAATAATCGATTCCTCATCTTGGATACCATCATACCAAGACTAAGTTCACATGTTAGGAGCAACAAAACATAAAGCATACACAAATCGGTATGCTTCTGTTCCTCAATTGGGCTAAGAGCCAATCCTATTTGTCTCCCATTTTTGTAGTAGGATCTGACCTTACCATACCAATTACTTCACGTGGTCACTTGAATGAAAAGCAAATTTATTGCTTCGGAACTCTTTAGTTTCTCTACTGATCGTTAGGATTCCTACGTAATATATAACTCATCAATTAGTTAAGAATCTGGAATTTCAGATCTATTTGACCTTTTACCGTCGCTGCCTACCTTAAATAACTAACTTACCGTAATTTGCCGACTTAATTGGAGAAAAATATGGTAAGAAATTTTACTGACGTGATTTTTTTTTAAATGTTTATATTAATAATTCATAACCAATTAAGGTTACTTCAGTCCTACGTAAAATGTGAAAAATTTAAATTCAATCTAAATTATTAATCTTAAGCGTAGATTTTGTCATTTGGGTTACCTATATATACAATTTTAATGACGGTTTTCTGAAAGAAAGAGGACCAAACTTGGATTCCTCAGAAATTTCCATAGTAAAAAAGTAAAAGAGAAAAACAAATTACAAAGCAAATCACTCCCTCATGAGAGTTTCCCAATTGCTCCAAATGAGATTAGGAGGAACAAATTTAAAAGAACCTGTGTCACAAGACCATAAGACAACAAGTTGCTTAACAAGATCAATATTCTCCGCAATACTTTTCTGGCGACCACCAAAGACTCTCCCATTTCGCTCCTTTCATAATATCCTACAAATAGCATAGTGAATAATCTTTCATACCTCCTTTCCCCTTCCATTTAGCACATTGGTATACCAAGCTTCAAACAATTGTAACAGAGTTCTTGGCATCGGCCATGAAATCTCAAAAGCCTTGATAAAATAATCCCATATCGCAAAAGAATACGGACAACATAAAAACATATGATCAGAAGTTTCTTTTTCATCATTGCAAAAAACACACAAATCGCTTTGAATGCTTATGCCACGATGAACAAACATGTCTCTAGTAGGGAGGGAATCATGAAAACTTGCCCAAAGGATGAAGCTTCCCTTGTTTGGAATATAACTCTTCGATAAATGAGAATCAAAATTTCAGGGTGGATAGTTACCTGTCAAAACCTCGTAGCACGTCTTAGCACTAAAATTCTCCATAATATTCACTTCATCCTCAACTTCCACCAATTCCGGAACGGGGCAGTCACGTCTAAGCAAGTCCCACTCTAGCCTCTCATTTGCATTCAAATCCCTCCTGAAATCACAATTCCATCTATTGTTCACAATCATATCTTCTATTAACGCGTCTTTCGCCTTGGCCACCTTGAAAATAACCGGAAATAAATCTTGAAGTCTCCTAATTGGTCTTAGCGGAGTTATTTCAGTTACTTAATATTTTACAGTATTTCTTAACATTTAAATCAAGAAGCATCGTTGTATTTTCTCTAACACAAGCAAGCCCAATTTCTTATCTGCGACCTTAGATTTTTGTGAAAGTCCTCAATCAATTAATTAATTTGACAATGATTATCAAATGTATCAGATAAATGTAGAAAATCAACAGCGAGGAATTTATGTAAGTTAGTAAAATCAACAGAGAGATGATCTTTTTCCACAATAAAATCAAATCAAACTAGAAAAAGTAATAGCTCTTAATTCAAGTTTATCTAGAAAATTAATCTGATTTTTTTTGGACCGACTCAGTTGATGAATCGTGGTTCTTCCATGTGTTTTGGTTATGGTTTTAATTGCTTAAAAAATAAATTAGACCTTGTAGGGAGTTCTGGTATAAATATATGGAAGCACCATTGGTAATTCTAAGGAACATTTACAGGGTTTAACGAACTTTGCAAGGAAGATTTTGTTCTTGAAAGGCCGAAGAAAAGTTTGTTTGGTTTATATTTATGGAACAAGTTCATGGAGTTGACGACGAGTTATATTATGTTAGAGTGATGGACATGTGTCATTATTTGACAGGTGGAGATAGAGGGACAAAGTGTTTTTAGGTATAGAGGATCTCCTAGCCTAAAGGTGATATTAACTTCAGCCCTTCCTAGTCATCCTGGCATAAGCATGTTTTTGTTATTCCTTTTTTGAATTTTGTTTTCCAGGTTATCAACTCATCTTAAATTCAGCTCATCAATAGTTTAATCAGCCATTTGTTAATCCTATCTTTCATTTTTTCCATATTTTAAAATAAACCATCAAAATAACCCTAGCAACAACAACTGCAATCTCGTTAACAAAATATTTCTTTTTACATACAGTCCAGTTCAAGCAAAAAATCAGACACTTACTTCAATTTCGACTGAAAAAAACTACCCAAGATTAGCATTCCCAAAAAAGCTTACCAAAAGCACTGAAACTTCAGATCCTACGGACACAATATGCCAAGTTATATTTACACCATAACCATTAAAAACACTACCATCACACACACAAACTTCCGGCCAACCATCGCCAACAATATCCAATCAGCTTTTTGTTACTCGTCTTTCTCAAAAAACCCACTTCAAAAAAAATCAACAAGCCTTACATAGCTTCAAAAGATGACGGATAATGAAAGACTAATTACCTCCCTCAACCTAAGCAATAATAAGAACCAATGGAACCCCTGCAACTTTTCACGAAGAAGCACAAGAAATCTATACGAACTTAATCTCCAAGATTCCTCCTCTAAGGGTTCTTCTGATGCTCTCCAGATGATCAAAACTGATCACCATCATTGTCGCTACCGAATTCATCCTCCTCATAGTAAAAGTCACCGCCACTTTTGTTGCTGGAAAAAGTAGCAGTACACATAGCCTTTGTCCTTATCCTCTTCACCATCTTATTCTGTCTCCTCATCATCTTCATCCATATCATTCTGAATCACTTTCCTTGCAACTGGATTATCATCAACATCTAATCCAGGGATTTCCCCACTGTCAGAGTCCACATTCAGATGTCCTGACATGGTAAGAGCAAAAATATCCTGGGCATTCTTTTATCTGCGAGATAACATCGGTATATCATGTCATCAATACGCTTATGTATCTCTATCTCCCGTGCTTCCTCTTCTGGATCAGATGATGATTCATTACTACTTTCTTCACCTTCAATTACATCAACACCTTCTTGTTTCTTTTCTTCACTATAACTCTCTGTTGCATTTCTCGTTCTCGATCCTCTAATAAATCTTGCGACCACATGTCTTTCTTGCCTCTACCTTGATTTTCTTGCACCTCTTGCATCGCTCTTTCTCACCCACAACCGAAGCTCCTTATTGTTTCAATTCGTTGAAGCTTAAAATCCTCTTGAGATTTCTTCCCTCTAACACCTGATTCACAATTGGTATCAATATCTCAATCTCACTTCTCGATTATGATACAACTGCTCTTTTTGCATTCTTTAATTTGAGTGAAACAATTGGCCGTTCAACCATATTTTCGATCTCTGTATTATTCCCTGGCTCAATAATTCCTGAAAATTTTAATCTCTATAAACTTTCTTTCCTTTTTGGATGTAATTAGTGTTAATGGTGTAATTATCCACCTTTCTCCCATTTATAGAGTGGGTAGATTAACCATAGATATCCATATAAGGCACTTGGTTAAACGTCTCGTCCCTTGGCAGACCACTCCTATTCAATTTCAGACACAAAATTTTCAACTTTCGTCATTACTCTTCGTTAATTCTTCATCCTCAATCTGTATCTAAACACTTCTTATCTATTAGATTTTCACGACATTGTCATTAAGAGATATTTTAGTTAGTCATCTACCTGCATGGTCGTAAGTGTAGCTTTAATAATCCTTTTTTTTTTGCAGAGTCAAAGATGGCAGCACCTGTTACGAGGCACTACGGTTCACCATGGTTTACACGTCTGGCGCCTGCATTATGCCATATTTGAATATCCCCACCACATACCATAACTTAATTATCAATTAACCTTGAACATCTGGTACGATCTATGCAACTCAACATTTGCATGACCAACCCATGTAACCTTCGTTATTCCTTTCTACCCATCTACATAACATTTATGGGTTTTGTCTTTAGTAGTTCAAATAATTGGTCACGCAAAGACATTCATAATAAATGCTCAACTTCCAGGAATAGCTCACATCATAATATCTATAACACTCAAAGAATTTTTACACTAGTACAAAGCCATTTCCTTTAAAGAGCCAAGCACGCGTCTTCATTAGAATGAGATGTGCACATCCCATATGCCCATTGAATTTTTATTAACATTAATAAATAAAAATCTTAAAATGAAATATCTCTCAAAATATAAGTCGAAAATTAATAAATTTTTAATATTCGAAAAGGTCTCGTAGAGATCTGCACAACGAGTACCCATTATACTATGTTTCAAAATTTTAATTTTTTCGGTATAATAGTAGTTCATATCCAAAAATGAACACTATTTTAGAAGGTTAACCTTTTAGAACATACTAGTTCATTCGACTTCTAGCAGTTCATCTCGTATAATGAACTCATATATGCTAGCAATTTGTTTTGTAGAATGAACTCATAAAAGTACTTCATTATTAAGAATGAAGTCACAATAGTAGTTCATTATTATAGTTCACTATCATCAGTTAAAACTATGCGCTCTGGCTATCTGCTCATAGTCATTAGTCAATGTAGACTTTGATTGTCGAAGGTGATGGGTAAGGCGAATCAATGATAATTACGATGAGTTTGTCTTTTAGTAGTGGATAATGCCTACACTTTCTTAAAATCTTACAAGAAAAATAAATAACGAAGGGTGGGTTTTTGGGGGCTTTTTGGGGTCATGAAATAACAACCTATATGACCCCTTATCTATAATTGTCTCTAATTCTAATCTACCCTTAATTTGATTAGTGCTAATTAAATTGATTAAGCTAACTAATCAGTTTTAGTGAATCGATTAGAGTAATCCAAACATTAATTTTTTGTAAATCTAAACTTGATTTTTTTGAGTGTTGAAGAAGGAAAAATGGTGATTTTGGTGAATTTTTTTTGACAAATTTTGAAGACAAATGACGAGACCCTTCATCACAAAATTCAAGATAACTTTATAATCAACTCCCAACATCAATTTTATCAGTTCAAATCCGTCGAAAATCTGAAAAAAAATCTGGAATTTTCAGCAGTAACGGCTGGGTAAACTTGTCGACCCGGCCGAAAATCAACACAACGGTTGGGATATTAGAAATTCCCAAACGTAACAACACAAAACGGTTGGGAAATCAGGAACTCCCAGCCATGATTATGGAAAACGGACAGGAATTTACGAACTTCTGGTCGTTATTCTTCACTGAATAACCTGAGTCTGCAAAACGGCTGGGTTTACAAAACATTCCCGGCCGTAATTAGATTTGAAAGTTGAGAATTTTTTTGATTCAACATGAATTCTTAATACGATTGATAATTACTACTTTCATTAACTAGACCACAATAAAACTTATCACATGCTTAATATATCGCCATTACAAAGTTGGTTTTAATAACATCCCTTCCGATGTATCAAGAGATCTTTGATGATGGTCATTTGAGCTTCGGAGTTGAAATTATAACCTTTCCATTTTCTCCATTCCTTGTTAGCTTGAGCTCTGACTTCTTCATCAGTCTCACCTCTAAGTCGAAGTTGCTTGCACATACGAGTAAAGCCATATATTCTTCCACTTTTTTGTGTATGTTTGATAATCGAAGATACAATTCGATCCCATCGCGGTTGTTAGTGTTGCCTGTTTGACTACAAAAATTTTCAAAAATCTTTTTCAAATAAGATTGACTTGGTACACCACCATTCCTTCGTTCTTCTCCCTTCTTTGGATACCATAGCACAAAATTTTGGCAAAGAGATAAGTCTTCATCCAAAGTAAAGTCGGGTTTATCCTTTGAGTACATTGCATTGAGTTTATAGGAGTTTTACTAGAGCTTGTAGGTGTGATTTTGATTTGGAATGGGTGGTTATATGGAGAACAAGTTATTTCAAGTTTAAATAGGTGGTTGAACAACTAGAACCTTCTATAGATTAGTCTTCAAACGAATATATTTTTCAAAATTCAAAAAACTAGCCGATTTGAAGTGGTACAAGTAAAATTATAGAGCATTACGGCTGGGAAATGCTAGGCATACCAAGCCGTGATTCTGTATGACCTGCAGATTTGGTGGTCTGTCAGATTCCTGGCCGTAATCCTGATTTTTTACTTTTAACCAGAAAAACGGCTGGGATTCCTGTCAGTGCTGGAAATTACGGCTTGGATATGTAACCGTTTCTAGGAGCCCTTTTGTTTTGGTTTATCATAGTACTATATGACTAGGAATGTCCCAACCGTAAACTTTCACGGATGGGTTTCCGAACCGTTTCCCACATAAAGGCTAGGATGTATCTAGGTCGACCAAGACGTAAATAAATTTACGGATATAAGACCTAACCGTGATATTAACACGGCTAGGTTTTTCCCAACCGTGAACAAGCCACGGACGGGTTTCCTAACCGTGGTGCATTTTACGGCTGGAAGTTTCTAACCGTTTTCAATTTTACGGCTATGAAAGTTTATTTTTCAACATTTATAGGCATTTTCAGCTAGGTTTTGTGAAGCAACGACCTAGCCGAAAATGCCTGAAAAAAACAATGATGTTTTTTTTTTCCTCATTTTTCTTAGATTAACCATATTGAAAGACTAACATTAATTCGTAAATGCAAAGTTATAAAAATCCATCCATCTCAATCCTTAACCAAAGAACGAAAACAGTAAAATGTCTAAGGCTTAGATAACAAAATATTCATGAAGTAAAATACTAAAAAGCGAGTATATTGACATTCACTTGATTCCTCTCCAGAAGACTCTTGTAAAAACGCATCCAAATCGTCCTCTTGGTCCCGTTCAACAACTGGTTTGTTCCCTGCACTCTATCTTTTATTTTTGTTCTTTAGTTTTTGCATATATGTTTTAGAATTTCCCACCTTAATTTCTATGTTGGATGACCTCAATTACATTGAGGACAATGTAATGTTTAAGTGTTGGGGAGTGGCGCTTTTGTTAGGATTTTTCTTTAAAGAAAAAAATAATTATTGCATAATATCTCTGTTTTGCTCGAGGACTAGCAAAATATAAGTGTGGGGGTGTTGATAAGCATGTAAATGCTACATTTTATACCCATATTTATATTAGCTAGGATACAATATTTTAGTTGCTAATACTATTTTAGTGCTTTTGTAGAAAGTACAAGTGAATTCGATCATCCAGCGAATAAACAGCAAAATGTGAGACTTAATGGTGTTTGCGACGAAAATTGCAAAATGTGGTTGGCCTGATATTTCCATATATCATCAACCACGATGATGAAATGTGGTTGGCCTGGTATTTCCATATATCAGTAATCACAATGATGAAGCGTGGTTGGCCTGGTATTTCCATGTATCAACAACCACAATGATGAAATGGGGTTGGCCTGGTATTTCCATGTATCAGCAACCATAATGATCAAATATGTTGGCCTGGTATTTCTATATATCAGCAGCACTTATTATGTTGGCCTGGTATTTATATATATCAGCAGCACTTATTATGTTGGCCTGGTATCTCCATATATATCAGGAACATAGAATTATTTCACAGCCGAGGTCACAATGGGCAGACAAGTTTTAATTTTCTCTTCAATTAATGCATGCTGAAGCGAGTCGACGTCAGCACAGTAATGCCACTTAAGATTGGTCAAGAGTGACTTTATTATTGTTAGCATAAGAATGGAAGAATATCACCTCCATGACCAAGTGCAAATGAAGTGAAAATGAAGAAAAAGGAAAGATTAACATATCTTGTCCTTACATAAGTTCTCTTGCTATATATATATAAATAATCTGAAGGAATGTTTGAGACCAAATGACGTCGTTTGTGCAAATACAGTTAAGGTAGGCCCAACACATGCAGGAAAATATCATGCTTTTTAAATGAATTTAATTCATTTCCTTGGTGGTTTCATATACTATGGAAAGTGGAGATTCTCTGATACTTTACAATGTTTCGTCATATTATGACACGCGGCACAATATTATTGGGGAAATTGTATTTCATGACATGTAGCAGACTTCTATTGGGAGGTGATGTGGCGACGACGTGAATTCATCTGTGGGCTATATTTATGTGTTGTTTCAAAATGAAAATGGGGGGCACCCGGCCACAGTGCCGCAACAAAGGAAAGGTTTTGAAGTTTTGTTTTCGATTCTTCATTTTTCATTAGCTAGAGTTTAATTTTAATATGTTTATGGATTTTGAGAAAGCCATTTCTAGCTAGTGTTATGTTAGGGTTTAGGTAGAAACCAAAAAATTGTGTAAACTATATATTTATATGCTCAATAATGATTTGATTGACTAGTAGTTTTTCTTCATATAGCTTGGTATTTTATTGTTCATGTGATTTCATTGATTATTTATGCTTTTCAATTGATATGGTGTTCTTTGGTTAAATCCCTTGACGTGATATGCTTTAGGATTGTAGGTAATGCTTTAGACTCGCTATCGATGAAGCGAAGAAAACTATAGCGGAGAAACAATATTTGAAAATGCATGGAATTTATTTTTAACTAATAGTAGAATTTGCATAATTAATTGGTTGAAACCTAAAACCCTAATAACCCACGCTCATTTTATTTATCTTTAAATTATTTATCATTTCATTTTGTTCTGAATTTCTAAAAATCCTTAAAACATTATCTTGTTGTTTAGTTAATTTTTGGTATTAGTTGGTAGAGTATTTCACACTCCTCGTGGGAACGACCTGTACTTTCCATTGTCTACTAGTTAGACGTTGTGCACTTGCAGTGTATTATTGTAGGTTTCCAAGCCTACCAGGTGACACAAAACCACTCCACATTACAAATAAGAAAAACAACAAGCAAAATAGCAATAAACTGTAACGACAAACACAAGTAGAGTCTTAAGATCCTAGGATTCCCAGCAGACAAGAACAAGCACAAGTCTAGTACTGTACAAGTCTAAAGTTTTCTAGAATGGGTTTTCGGTCATCTCCCTAGACTTTTCTGGCCAGTGCTCTTCAAAATTTCACATTTCAGCCTTACAAGTTCACGTTGAGTTCGTTTGCCAGATTTTTCTTTGAGAGTGGAGAACCCATCCAAACGAGAAACATTTTCTTCCTCTTCCGAGCCATCTTCAACTATAACCTTTCAACTCCGCTCCTTGGTATATTTTTTGCTACATCTCCTTTCTCTCTCTACCATCTTGAGTGACATTGGAAACACTCTTCTTAGGAGAAAACTCCTTGGTTTAGTGAATAGGGAATCTGCTTTCAGATGTAAAGTCACTATACACCATGAAAGGGTTACTTTTAGGGGATCCGTTCTTGCAAATGTTATTTTTCTTACCTATTACATCTGTCCACTCCCTTGCGAAGAGTCTTGAGTCGTAATTGCTAACTCACTTATTTTCTCTGCCATTGCATTTATTATAACACCAACAATCTGATCTTTGGATTTTGTAGGCACTTCATGAGCCAAAGGAGTATTACTAACTGCACCAAAATTATGATCCTTACTCGTTTCTCTTGGGATGGATGCTACTGGGGGGGAGTTATTATCTGCACTAGCATTTGACTTGGGACTGCCATTGATATGACAGTTCACTTCTACCACCACACCATTGGATGCGTCATTTTTCGTAGTAGAAACATCTCCAACCCATGCATCAATATCTTCACTACCACCATTGAGTAATGTTTCTGTTGACTCTATGTTATCATTCTTATTATCAGTACTCTCATTCTTATCCATGATCCCTGAGTTGGGCTTGCATTCTCAGAGCTAATAGTTTTCTCACTCTCCCCAATACCTCCAGATACATATGGCTTTAATACTTTCTTAGGTGTTCATTTAGTCTTCTTTTTCTTACCGCAAGACTTTGTAGAGTGACCAAAGACCCTACAAGCATCACACTTAGGTGGCTTCCACTGATACTCAACTGGGAGTTCAAAGGAAAACTTTCCATCAATCAACAGAGGTATGTCATCAGGATATGAAAAATCCAAATCTATTTCAATACATACGCTTGCACAAGCGAACCTGCTTTGATTGATGGTACAATCATCTGCAAGAAGAGGTTTTCCTGAATAGATAGAAATCAGTCATAATTCCTCATTATCCCATATATGGAGTGGAACCCTATAAATTATTACCCATATAGGGACTGATTTCACCTCAAAAATACACTTTTCCAAATGTGACCATGGTCTCAAAGTAAACAGCTTACCTGAGATGTGAAAAGAACTAAGATCTAGCTCTAGCTTTCGATCTTCCTCATCCTTGAATTAAAAACGAAGCACAATCCCCATAAATTTTTATACTTAACTCTTTTTTTGAATTCCCTTCCAACTGCTAGTTGAACTGCTGTAAAGGAGAGTCTCTTTCCCACAAAGAAGCCAATCACCAAGTTTTCACATTTTTTCAACCATGTTGATTGATTGTCAGTTTGAGCAGCAACAAGAACTTTCTAATTAACCTCCATTGGAGGTGCAAATTTCAAAAAAGTAGTTTCAACCATAGGCATGGGGAATAAAGCTCTCCATTCTTGTTTAGAATTACTCAAATCTTTAACAATACCGCTTTGGACTGGTAGTAAAATCTTTGGGTTGTTCTAAATTGATTTTTTTCCCAGTACCCTCTAAACCTATTTATGTATATGCTTACGTTCTAGGGTTTAACAACAAACTCTTATTGATACGTATTGATCTCTATACCTTAAAAGCTATTACTGTAAAGGCGGAATTTAAAATTATAATAGAAGAAAAACTTAGAAAACAGAACACAAAGTAGTAATTCGAAGAAAAATATCTTCTCTAGATTATGAACAAGAAAACGATTACAATTCTCTCTTTGTTACTCTCACAATCTCTCTAAACAGCGAATCAACCTTAAACTGTCTGCTAGCTTGCACAAGTATTGTTCCAAGATTTCTTAGGTTTTATGTGTGTTTAGTTAACAACCAAACCTCTCTATTTATAGACTTCATCGTACTCAGCCGACTAGGTCTTCTATTAGGAATCTATTTCCTAAACTAAGAGTGTTGCCTAAAACAAACTCTTTCCTAACTAGGAATTCTTCCCAAATAAGATTTCCTTCCTATTATAGGTTTCTTCACTCAATTTAGCTTGAGGTTTACTGAGTTCCTAAGAGGAGTAGGGATACACGTGTATCACTTATTATCACCATAAGATTCCTATAAGGAAGGAAAATCTCTTGTACCTGGTCTTGATTGATCAATAATCATAGGACGTTGCATCCAATTACTCTGATTTTCAATAGCAAGAGGAAGAAAAGAGGTAGCCATGGCTGAAAAGAGTGAAGAAAGTTTTAGATATGCAATCACAATTGAAATCGCCTCCACGTTTCACTCCCTCTATCTCCTCTTTGAATCTCTTTGATAGTCTGCATCCGGAAATGATAAAGCTACCGAGGGGAAAATCTCGATTCATGTCCCGACTCTCACTGAGTCGTGGGACCTACCACACACAAAAGTGCCCCCTATTAACTCCTTCGGGTGGCGTGTCCCATGACTCATTGAGAGCCGGGACAGAAATCGACATTTACTCGTGGGCATGTCTATCCTCTACCTATCTATGAGAATCATAAAAAATGTTACTGACCTAAGATAAGTTGGACGAGCTTAAGCGCACAGTCTCTAACCGGAACAACCCGAAAAACTATAAATTATTTTTATTTATGATACTATTTCATTCGAAAATTATAAATATACTTCCTAAATACTCTCGACTCTAAATAAATGACCTATTTAATTTGAAATCTTGTACTATTAATAGATGACATATATCAGTGAAAAATACTCTCGACTCTAAAACTATCTTTTAAATGGTTATTGTCAGTATAAGAAATAGGTATAATTTGATATCCATGTTTATATTCGTTACTTAGATGATTTAATTAAGATTCTTTTCATAAAATTTACAAATATTCGTGGTATAGTTTGAGAGATAATTCATTTCCAAATTCCATAAGAGTATAATTGTAAAAAGTATTTAAAAATACTCCCCTCTTCTCCTTACTTCAAAAATCGTGCACACTTGAACTAGTGAAGAGCAAACTTGAGAGATCATTTAATTCACGAAAAGAATTAAGTACATGCATCCATTAGCATAGAGGTTACAAAAGGTGTAAAATTCGTGAGTGATATGTACAGGTTGACGTGTAAGTGAGGTGGATATCCACTGATGTTTTTCTTTACAACATTCTGATGAGTGCTAAAAAGTGCATATTTCTATATATTTTTCTTGGCATTTAACTCATATGTTGTGCATTAATTCTACATTGTATCACATATTCTGTATTTTCATTGTTTTCAAGAATAAATATTTTTCTTAATTAATTTTGCATTTTTAGGTACCAAATAAAGTTTAGATGACTTGCGGAGCGGAAAAGAGCAGAAAAGTAGTGAAAAGCCGGAAGAAATTACGCAAGGAAGCCGCGAAGAATGGTGCGCATAAGCCCAAAAGTCATCTAAACTTTATGCGCACCATTCTTCGCGGCTTCCTTGCGTAATTTCTTCCGGCTTTTCACTACTTTTCTGCTCTTTTCCGCTCCGCAAGTCATCTAAACTTTATTTGGTACCTAAAAATGCAAAATTAATTAAGAAAAATATTTATTCTTGAAAACAATGAAAATACAGAATATGGGATAAAATGTAGAATTAATGCACAACATATGAGTTAAATGCCAAGAAAAATATATAGAAATATTCACTTTTTAGCACTCATCAAATACCCCCAAACCTGAATTTTACTTGTCCTCAAGTAAAACAAAACTAAGGAAATCCTACCTATACCACTGTCGCTGGTCTCTCGAATGCATTTAGCGTATGCACTAAGCCTTTTAAACCACTAAGTGTCCCTAGTGGACGAGTGAAGTCTCGTGAAGTTTTGCTTAGAACGTACCTACAAAGTTCTAGGTCAAAATATAAGCTCAGATTCCATCAAATGTGACATGTGCAAGTCAGTTTAAGCTCACAGCAAAATGGAGATGTCAATCTAGCTATCAAAGGCACAATCCTAGCACTGATAACAAATAAAGACATGTGATAAGAGTGTAAAGTGTATCTACACATGTTTCTAGAATGACCTGAAGTTATGACTACTAACCACCAAGAGATAGTTTTTAGGCTAAGAACCGAATTCTAAGCCAAGCTAGTTGTCCGGCTTTACGAGAATTGTGAATGTTCACCCAATGAGTTGGTGATATTTCAGTTTACCCGCGTTATACATCGATGGCTGCACCCTCCTTGCTTATTACAAGACTATTTACAACAAAAAGATGACTCTTTACATGACTCTTATTTACATTGATTACTCTCTTTTATTTTTGGAACAAGAGAGAATATTGTCTTTAACATGACAAAACATAGAATAAATACTTGATTGAATTTTTATTTATTTATTTTTTTTGATTTTTTTTTTTTGATATAATATTTTTTTTTTGATTTTTTTTTTGTAAGAAATAACTTTGATCTTTACAACATAGTGACACTTTTGATACATGAACAAAAAGAAAAACATAATTACATGACTCTTAGCAAGAGGTGGCCCTTATCGAATGCATCCGGTCAAATTCTATGGTTGCTTTTCTTAACGTATCCTCCAACTTCTATCCCAGCCAACCAAAGAACAAGCTAGTCAAGTCTCATTCAGTATTCTAAAGTGATTGGCAATCTAACTTCCTATCAAACACCTTGAAGATCGAGGCTATACATGTATTGGTAGATCGTGCGCGTGCAAGTTTCTTATCACATGTGAATTGTGCTAGAATCAGGGTGCCTAAATATCTAGACTAAGACTCCTAAAATTTACATATTTGCACAAGAGTCAACATTTCAAGTTAAATGAGCTCCATTTTTATGATTATTATTTTATTTTATTTTATTTTATTTTCAATTTTTTTAATTTTTTCAAAAAGAGGGAGTTCTGTTTTTCGATTATAGCATGATATCGTGGTATCTACTTTTCACCCCCAAACCTAAACTAAACATTGTCCTCAATGTTTCAAAAGATAAACATGATTATAACACATACCATGAGAACGATGCTAAGTGTAGAAAAAGGAAAGAGATTACCGGATATTGGCGAAAGCAAGTTTTGAACTCCATTATTCAAGGCAAAAATCCAACATATGTCAGCCGAGATCATATTGGATTAGCAAAATATATACAAAATGAACAAAAGGATTTTTAAAATTTTTATCTACTGGATTATATACAAAAAATTCACCATACACTAACAATCTAAAGAGTTGAGGATCAACCCAAAAGACGAAGTGTAGAAACATAGAAAGTTTCAAAACACTAAAATTGGACTTAAATGGGAATGAGAGTGAAAAACCGAATGAATCACCCCTAAACCTAAATTGTTCAACAGATTTACTTTTAAGCACAAAATCTTTTAATTTTAGGGGTTCAGGATTCAAAAGGTCTAACTCATAATGGACTGTTTTCGGGATGGGCAAAGAAATGCATTCCAACTGTGGCTCTTTAAAAGTGTTATATTTTTAAGCAAAATAGTCCAAGAGGACTTGGGAGGCACACAGTTCCAAACCTAGATTGGGAATTTTCAGAAAAGTTGGTTTAAAAATTTTGTTGCAAACCAAATCTAGGTTGGGTGGAATAATCTCGATTTGAGATTTAGGTAAGAAAGTGGGTACATCTAAATTATTTTCATGGGTACGATCAATAGTACCAACACATACTTTTCCTAAATCAGAAACAGGTAAAACATGCTCACATTCATCGAACAAAACATCAAGACCTAAATCAGTATCATGATTGTTCGAAGTACTCAAATCATCACCGGAAGAAATAACATTTTGTGACTTGGGCAAGGAATCAGACACATCAAATTCGTCCTCATGCATAATAAAATTAGTGTCTACAGAAGATTCAACTATTCTTATGTCATGTTCATCTTCACAGAAGAATTGTACAAGCCCCATATTAGAATCAAAATCATATGAATTACAATGAGTATCAGAAGAAACAACATTCATGAAGGTTGAGGCTGAGAAGCCATATGTTATTGAACCAAAAGGTTCCACAATATTTTCAGCAAAAACATGTTCTTCTAACATATCATTATCATCATAATCATCATCATGGTAACATGCATATTGATCCTCATTAAAAGTGGTGGTGTCCTTAGTCGATTCATGTTCCTCTAAATCAGGTTCATATTCAATATCATTTAGATGAATGGGACTGGACACTTCATTAGGGACAACATGCATTTCCTCATGAATTTCCTCCTTTTGTAGTTGAAGCAAAATCTGATCTAACTTCGCCTGAATGCGTGATATAGTTCTATCAGAATTTTGCTCACCGAGTCTGAGAGCTTCTACGGTGGAGTCTAAATTCATGGGAGTACAAAATTCTTCATGTTCAAATTGTGGTGAATGGTACATGTGTGCATGGTCATTAGGGTTTACAAAATATTGATCGCAACCTTCGAAAGGTTGATTATGGTCCCAATGACTACCAGCCTCACAATTTGTGGGCATTTCATAATTTGGATTTTCATGGTATCCCCTAGATTTCCTAAATTCATGCAAAACATAGCAATATTCATCAGGGTGGTCTAAACCACCACAAAAGGTACAAACATGCATATTAGGTTGGCTAGGTTGATACATGGGTGAATAGTTATACGGGTTTGCATATTGAGGCTCATGACCTTGAAAAGGTCCATAATTATAATCCCTATAACTATTGACATCATGGTCTGTGGGAGGCTTATAAGGTGAATCTTGCCCGTAAGCATCTCTAATAGATTTATTCCCAGAGGCAGACCAAAATCCAGACATGTCTTTGTTTTATGAAATAATCACACAAATCACAAAAAAGTAAGGCCCGTGATTTTAAAGGGAGATGATAAAAAATTGGTTTAATTTGGGAGCAATTTTGGTTTTTGAAATTAGGAGCAAGCCCACATTGGTGGGAGAAATTGCTTTGTCAAGGGAAGGTGAACTAAGCCTACAATGTGTATACAAACTGAAGCCCAATGTAGCTTTTGAAATAGCCTAACTGTTGCTTGTTTGGTCTGAGGCCCAGTTGGGCTTTCAAAAGTTCAGTTTTTCTAATTTAAAACTACAGGCCCAAATCAGTCTAACACCACAAGCCCACAAGCAATTAAACAAACAAGCCCACAAGAAATTAATTACAAACCCAACAGAAAAATGGAAAAAATTATTACAAGCCCACAAATTAAAAATGGAAGCCCACAGGTTGGGTTCTCTTAATGGGTTTAGGCTTACTTGCTTAAGCACAGCCCAGCTGCTCAGTTAGGTTGCAAAAGCCCAGTTGGGCTTTGGATCATCCTAAGCTTTTGTTGAAGCCCAGTTGGGTATTTCAGTTGCAAAGCCCAGTTGGGCTTTGTTCTTTTTCAGCTGCTTGGAATCAGCCCAGTTGGGCTTTGATGGCTCAGTTTAGCACCAGGCAGCAGGGGTTGCAGCAGACTTGGCCTGGCACCAGCAGGAGCACCAGCAGGAGCACAAGTTCTAGCAACAATAGTGCAGCACCAGCTCCACAGCAGCAGTTCAGGCTAGCAGGTCTCAGGAGGGGAAGTTCAGCAGCAACTCAGGGGCAGCCTCAGCAGCAAGAGGCTCTCAGGCACAGCAGCAGCTTCACCAGCACTTGCCTTGGCAGCAGCAGCAGCAGACAACAAGGAAGAAAAGCAAAGAAAAAAAAGATAAGCACAACCCAAGCTGGGAGCACTGAACAACAGAAAAAAAAAAAAAGAGTAAGATGAAAGGAATACACTAAATGCAAAATGCTTACACTAAGATGATTACACTAAATGCAAAAACTCCAACTACACGACACCAAGTCCCCGGCAGCGGCGCCACATTCTCTCTTAAATGACACCACACTACTATAATTTCCTCATTGAAACCTTGCTAAGAAAACATCAAAAGACGGAACCTATGCAAAAGAAAAAGAGAACAAGTTATATAGAGTGTTGGATGCATTGAACCTCGTTGAAGCCTTACATGGAAGTCCCAATAGGACAAAACCAAGCAGAAGAAAAAGATCACAACACATATAAAAGTATGGTATCCAATGTTCACTAATCAATATTGATATTAATTATGTATAGCAAGACCAGCTACTTAATGTTGATCTTCGTTTAAAAACCCTTCATTGACCATTTTTGTTTTTTAAAACAAGATATATGGTGTCCTTTAAATTCTCACCAATAAAATTCTCAACGATTGCTTTATCTTGTAACTTTTTTTAATAATTATGTCCTACCCCAAGGAAGCTGCAACATTTATTGCAGAAGGGTGTACTAAGTTTCCCCATCTTCCTGAGCACATTATAGATTTCACATTGGATGAATTTTTTGATGGTTTATCATTTTCTTCAAAGGAAATAGATCAGTATAAAGGAATGAGAGTTTTAGTGGTTTTCTTTACTAAATAGGTTGCTTGAAATAGTTAATGATGAGCGCAACAAGAAATTCATGATCAACTGTCCAAGCATCATCACATTTTTTTCAAAGTAATGATAGTATTTCTTTTTTCATCTATATATAACCGAGAGATGGAAAACCTTGGTATTTGTATCTTCATGTTTGGCCTATGGTGAATGTACTCTTTGCTGACAAGACATTCTTATTCCCTGGGTAATCAAGCAATCCAAGTTTGTCTTTCAGCTTTTGTTATTTAGCTCTAGAATCAGGTATATGAGTTTTTTTTTGATGTGATCCAATCTCCTTCCTTAAATTTCAATATTTCTTGATACGTGGACAAATAATGCATCTCTTCTCCAGAATTTCAAATCTTGGTCTCGTTTCGGAATTATTGTTTCCAAATTTATTTCGGTGAGATTCTCATAAACCTTGAACCTCCTTCCTTAAACCTTGACAACTTTATTTCGGTCAGATTCTCGGTAGAATTTCGGAATTATTGTTTCCAAATTTTATACTACTTAATTCAGCAGTTTATAAATACATTTGATATTTTAGCTTACTTGAACTCGATTCTCTTAATATGATTTCCAATTTCACACAATCGAAAATAAAATCAAGTATTTCAGGGATAATTGGATTTTTATAGTATACCATACAACCCCTCGACTATGTAAACCGTATAAGTGACATCTCATCCGTCTCAGCGGGGATTCCATACCCTTAAATAAAGCAAGATCTCGGCCGTCTTAGTGAAATCTTGTCTCGCCAAGATTAGTAGATTTGTTTCGTCCATATCGAGACCGTGCATCTCAGCGAGGTAGCAATCGTATCGGCTAAGACTAACTACATTAGTGTGCTCCAACTATGAAGAACTTTACTCGTATGCTTGATTTTTATCATAGTATCACCTGACATATTAAACCAAGCATTTTCTTTCCTTAGAAAACTGAGGGTGAGCAATGCGATACCTTGTCCCAATCTTAAGAGCAATTCCGTAAATTTATATATAAAAAAAAAGGTATTTTGTTAACACAAAATTGGTCAATTAACCCAATAACGACAATTTTTGGTGGGGAAAACAAAATCATCACAAAGGATTATGTCCAATTGGTTGGGATTTCCTTTGCGATCCAATGGAATTAGGGAGGTTAGGTTTCAAGGATGCGGATTTGATGAATCAAGCCATGATTGCTAAACTGGCTTGGAGATTAGCAACCCAACAAAATACACTTATGGGAACTGTTCTTAAAAGAAAATACTTTAACAATTCAACTATTTTCATGCAAAAAAAATTTATAATACCTCTTGGATTTGGAGATGTATCTTACATGGTGTCTCTCTAATTTACAAATTCAACCGCTAGGAGGTAGGTGACGGTAAGTCGATAAATGTTTGAACAGATAAATGGATACCAGGTATGGAAGATAATCTCTTAACTTACTGTGGTAGCAAATTAAATTCTTTAACACTTGTTTCTGAGCTAATTAACTTAGAAACACAGAAGTTGAATGAACAGATGGTTAGAAATAACTTTTCAAGAGATCTTGCTGAAACGATTTTAAACATTCGTATATTCACAGATATTCAAAATAACTTGAAACTGGACAAACTTAGATGGTTACTAACAAATGACGGAAAATTTTCAGTTAAATCTATGTACAAAAAACTCAAAAATCCATCTGTAGATGATAACATGTTAGATAATGCTACTTTCTGGAAAGCTTTTTGGAAACTAAACATCTCGCAGAGAATAAAAACTTTCCTATGGAAATATATCCACAATATTTTTCCTATCAGGAAAAAATTAGGCCAATTCATGAAAGATATAAAGTTGAACTGTGTTTTCTGTAATCATGAGTGCGAATCTCTTAAGCATCTTTTCTTCGAGTGCATTTATGCAAAGACGATATCCATATTACCTCCTCTAGTAGGTTTAAACCATAATAATGATGCTAATTTCTCTTTTGCAAATATGTATGCTGATTGGATTGCAGGGGTAAGTTCAAACTATGACATAGAGATAATGGCAACCAAATGCTGGTTGATTTGGAAGGAAAGATGCCTTAGGGTCTTCCAATCCAAATCTACCATAAGTGTTCAGCTAGCCCTAGCTGTACAAAGACACCTAGCTTTTTGGTCCCCATTAAAATCACTTTCAGATGAAAACATGGGCCAAGAAGTCAACAGTTCCTCTAACTCTTCTATACAAGCAATTCACACAGGCCAAGGATGGACAAAACCACCTCCAAATCAATTTAAACTAAACTTTGATGCTTCGTGGATTTGTGCTTTAAATTCTGCTGGTTATGGTCTAATCGTTCGTGCTGATACAGGAACTTCTAGTCAAGCCAGAGTTGGGACTTTCAAAGCTTCATCTACAAAAGAAGCAGGAGCTCTGAGTCTGCTGGAATCAGCAAAATGGGATAATAGTATGAACTTAAAGGACTTCTGGGTGGAAGGTGATTGTCAGATACTGACACACTATGCTCAAGGCAAAGCGAGCAATATTTTTTGGAGGAACAAAGCACTTATAGAAGAAGCAATGAAAATCTTGCATTCATGTCATCATTTTTTGGGTCTTACTTACATGAATAGAAGATGCAATGTAGTGGATGATACCCTGGCAAAAGAAACAAGAAAAAGACAGATTCACAAGCAATAGTGGTTGCAAATGCCAGTTTTTCTTATTTCTTTTCTTTCTTACGATTTAAATTTCGCAAACTCTTTTGCTTTATTTAATGTTGTAATCAGGGAGAACAACGTGTTGGTTGAAGACAATATCTCAAGTCACCCAACTGAGATAAGGGAAACCAACACTTTGGAAAATCATATGTACTAGTTTCCTTATCAATCCACTTAATTTTTTTAAAAAAAAGGACGAGAATGTAAAAATAGCCAGGATGTAAACAGTTTCATCCTACCCATTTTCATATATTTTTTCTAATTTTTAATTTACATCAGGATGCATCCAGTTTCACCCTCGCTATTTTTTAAGTTTAAGCTAGGAGAATCCAGATTCATTCTTGCTATTTTTTTGATGTCCATTTCACCCATACTAATTTTTACTCGTCCATTACAACCATGTTTTAAAAATATCTGGAAAATTGACCCAATTTCTCTTTTGTTAATTTACTATTTTTCTTTTGAGTTTCTTAAAGAAAATCGTAGTTTCCGTGAGCCTAAAACTTGGGGGTATTACAAGTAGCCAATTTTTTAAAAAAATCCATACAATTTTTTTTGGGGAATTTTAATAAAATGCCACACTTCCAACTTCCGGTTTAAGAAAGTGCCACCGTTTTTTTGAAAATTAATAAAATGCCACAACTGTTATATATTCCGTCAGGGCCCACCAAACCGGTCTATATGTGTTGAACAAGTCAAGAAAATATGTCATCATTACCTATTTACCCTTCAAAATCCTTAAAGACTTGTGAATCGTTATTTAGGAGAAAAGCGGAACAAAGAAATTGAGAGGGGAGAAAAGCAGCAGTTGTAGTTATTGCCGAGGACTAGATCGAGAAAAAGACAGAGAAATTGAGAGATGGGAATCGAGCAGAAATTGAAGATGGATTTGAGAATTAGATCTGTTGAGATTGTGAAGGTTCAAATTTAGCATCTGTTATGAAACTGCAGGTGTTCTTGGTGATTCAGATGAACATTTAGAGTTGTTCTTGTCGATCTCTAGAAATGGAAGATGAGGAAGAATTGATGGGGTATGGTGATGAAATTGAACTGAGTTACAGCCGTGGATGGTTGAGAATGAATTGAACATTGGGTTTGATTTGAGAATTTTAGGGTTTGTCAAAATCAGGTTTAATTCATACAATTCAGGTTGTTTTAAGAATTGGGTTTAGCTTGATTTTCATTTTTTTTTTCAGTTCGTATGTTAAATTTTGTACTAGTTAATTAGGGTCTCTAGTTAATTGAGCAATCTCTGCCGATGGAGCACAATTTCTCTTTCTCAAAGCAGTGTCGATACAGACGATGTTGTTATATTTCAGCGATAGGTGGTGTTGGTGGTTGTCCTGATAGTGCAAGAACGGAGCAAGATCTGGGAGATGTTGATTGTTACATTAAGAAGACGCATGAGAAGATTGAGGAGTTTTGTCTCAACATACCTGCAAGTGAAGAAACTAAAATATAAAGAAGATGTTTGTATCCTTTTTGTCTTGATTATACGCAAATGGGCTTGATTGAAATGGTATGGGTGTTGTGATTGGATTTAGGAAGCAGATGGAATTCGAAAACTGTATTGGTGGTGGATTAGATTCCGGTGAATGAAGTGGGGGTCCAATGTGAATTTGTGCAGTCAAGCTCGTGAGCTAATGGAGCTACAGAGGTGCTGATCGAGAGAAGTCGTCTCAGTAGTCCAAAACAGTGGAGGAATATGCCAACCCAGTTACCCAAGGTAATTGTCAATCTTAAAGGAGATTGACAACTGCAGTTCTGCCATGAATTTGTGAATCGTCGTGGAGGTCCGAGATGGGAGTTCGAATATGGTTTCGTCTACAACAACAGTTGGGGTTTTGAGATGGAGACGTGCTTATGAAGTCAGGAAATGGAAATGGTATGCTGCTAGATTTTGCAAGAAGACAAGAAAGCTATGCATCTCTATTGTCTGAGATTAATCTTTTCGGGAAATTGGGTTCTCAAGTTGGTTGTAGTTGGCCTGAATTGTTTACCGTGGAAATATATCAGCTCCATGGAACTGGTGTTGGCAGTCGGTGATTGATTTGAGCTGAAGGTATTGTTGGGTTAGAGAAGTCGAGTAAAAGCAACAGAGAATTGTTGTTGTGATTGAATCTATGGTGGTGACTGGACTTAATATGGTCTGTAATTGGGTATTGCCTAAGCTGGTTCGGTAGGAGGTGCTGTTGGCAAGTCAAGCAGTGGAGATGGACTCACGATTTAACTCGGTAATGACTCGCTATGATGACTTGATTTAACTCAGCTATAGTGAGGCGATTCGAGGACATAGATGTCTTTTACTAAGCTGGATAACTGCTACCTATACACTAACGGATTCTAGAAAAAACTGTATGGAAAAGGTCAAATGTGTGGAATTAAATAAATTCTGAAAAAAACAGTGGCACTTTCTTAAACATGAAATTGAATTGGTACTTTATTAAAATCCCTTTTTTTTGTTGTTGTTGCTTTGTGTGTGTGAGTTAAAAGAACAATAAAAGCATGATTACTAATAATCCTAGGAGGTGCAAGAATGTAGCCAGGTCGATATCAATTCTATCCAATTCGATGAAAACAAATTTACCAATAATGTCCAAATATATGGTGGGACATTGAAACCCAAGTCGATCATATTTCTATTATCGGTCATACAAGAGTTGTTGAACTTGCCAATACCACCATGTTTTTGTTTAAAGGAGTAAAGAATATTGAGATCGATAATTACACACCCTAGATATCAACGACAATGAGCAAAGAAGACACAGAGAAGTTCCCAAGATCGGGAGAAGATGGTTGCGTTGATTTTACATTTATTAATATTCTGAATGCAAGAAGGTATAGTGAGATACATTTCATTGTTCCACACTTCCACAATAACAGGAATTAACGGATCAAAACCGAGACAAGAAAAAACCTCAGTTAGAAGAGGGTTTGAGGGTTTATTGGGTTTAGATTTAGCTAGGAATACAGGAAAAGGTCTAAGTTGACCTTAGGAATGAGTTAGATCATGGCTATAGAGTATTGCCGTCCATTTTGTACATAAGAAAGTACCAGTGCTTTTGGTGGTCCTTTGTCCAACATTTTCTGGGGTAAGTTAGTGGTTTGCGGGAACATGGGCACAGAAGATTCTCAGAACTGGGATATATTTTATCTCAATAATATAAAAAGTTTAAGTGAATTTTAATTACGTTTTGTTGATCAAAAGTATTTTTTTTTATTTTTTAATCAATATTTTTATTTTAATGGTATGTGAAAATCTCTGTAAATGGACGAAATTTCACCGAGAGTGTCTTAAAGTTGGTGAACTTGCAAAGACTCTGTCAAATCTCAAACTACAAGCAGTTTGAACTCTCTATGTATTCTAATTGACTGGCCCTTGGCCCTGTTAGATAATATGGTTTTCAAAACCTGCTAGACCAGTCCGACTGCTAGCCCATCCACCATCTCAACAATATGATTCTCATCTCACTCGGAGACCGGGAAAATGGAGGATCTGACTCTCCCTTGTAGGTATATCCATACCTCTTGATGAGTGCCAAATATTGTATATATTTATCCCTTTTTGTTGGCATTTTAACTCATCTTTTATGCATTAATTCTACATTTTATCCCATATTCTGTATTTTCATTGTTTTCAAGAATAAATATTTTTATTAATTAATTTTGCATTTTTAGGTAATAAATAAAGTTCGGATGAGTCGCAGAGCGAAAAGAGCAGAAAAGTAGTGAAAAGCCGGGAGAAATTACGCAAGGAAGCTGCGAAGAATGGTGCGCACAACCTCATTTTCTACACACAAAAACGCCTCCGTTCTCAGCCATCAGATTAGATGGTAGTTGAATCCAACGGTCGCTCCCTTGCTGTGCATCGAAGTTTGATATCTCCGCCTTACACTACAGCACCTAACTCCATCTTGAGCCGTCAGTTTCGTTGTATTTTTGCATCCAACGGTCGCTCACGATCTGTCTCAATTTCTCTGTTAGATCCGTTTCAGAAGTTATCATCCTACGCCTTTCATCACCGAACATCAAGGTTCGATGATCCCGCTCAACACTCAAACACCTAAGTCTATATCCCACAAACCAAACAACCCCTAGCCAGAACCTAATCGAGCTCACCCCGTCTGCAACCACCATACCCTGCCGCACCACCATCACCACCACCTTCTCCCCTGTCATCTCCACCAAACGTCACCAACCCTCCTGCAACAGCCACCAAACCACCACCATACCACTCTGTACAACATCACCCCATCTCCCTAGAACCTAATTGTTCCACCTAACCCCCAACTGTCTCTCACTGACCTAGATTAGGGTTTGTTGGAACAACTAGGTTTAGGGCATGAGAAGCACGGAGAGGAGCAGGAGGCGAAGTACAAGCATGGGTCGAAGTGAGGGAGCAATTATCAGAGAAATTAGGTAAAAAAATTGTGTAACCCTAATTTTACTGTTTTAGGGGATTTTTTGGGGAAGAACATATGGAACCCTAATTCATATTTTTGGGTATAAATAGAAGGGGTGTTGTATGTGTAGGGGGTGTTCTTGGTTAGCCGAGATACCCCCTAATTGGGTTAATTTCAGTTTAATTCCAATGTCAATTTACTGTTAATTTAGGGTTAATTTTTAATTTGCAATTTCAATTAATCTTTATGTTTATCATGTCATCAATTACTGTCAACATGTTATAGATCATCAGTTGGGGCTTAGATGAAGCCTGAAGACCTTGTTGGGTAGAAAAAAACTTAGTGAACTCTTGTAGGTATAACTGAATTAGGATGTTAGTGTTCTTGGTAATTGAAGTCACCTGTGATTGAGTGTGCTGTAAGAAGACACTCAATGCTAGGGGTGAACTAGAGAATTTAGGGACTCAACCATCCACATTTCACTGAAATAGGGAAGTAATGAAGTTAGGGATCAAACATCACCTGTGATTGAGTGTGCCTTAAACAGACACTCAACTAGGGGTGATGCTATGAATTAAGCTAATTATCTTCCACTAATGCAGCCCTGGACCATAGGCAGGCTTGAACCTTAACCTAGGTCCATTAGGGACAAGATTTTAGTTCACAAGTAACACTGCCTTGATAGGTTAGATGGTGGAATCAAATCTCTAGTGTTCTTTAGTATTTTACCTCATCTTTGTTTAATTCTCTTTCACTGCCTTTGATTATTTGCTCACTGTCCATGCCCTTGGCTCACTGCCTTGGTCTTTCTCTTTGCTTCATTTTTATTGCTTCTGTAAATACCATTTTCACTGCCCCTGTAAACACCATCTTATTCATGTTTCATTGCTTTACTTCATTGCTTTGTCTCTTAACTTCACTGCTTGTCACTAGCTCAGACTAGCTAGAAAACTTCAATAGCTCCCTCCGAGTCCCTGTGGACAAACCTTTTCTTCCCATCACTAACTACAATTGATCCTGTGCACTTGCAGGTTAGTTTGTAGGTTCTTTCAAAACCTCACCAAGTTTTTGGCGCCGTTGCCGGGGACTCGGTGAGCGGCGCTGTTGTTGTTTCTTTTTGAATTTTGGTTTTTTTCTTTGTTCTACCTTAGTTTGCTTGTTTTCTGCTTGTTTCCTGTTTTCTGTCTTGTTTTTTTTTTTTTTTGCTTCACTACCTTGCTTGTTTGCTGCTGCTTGTTTGCTGCTGTTGGAGTGCAAGTGTTGCTGCTGCTGGTGTGCAAGTGTTGATTTCTGCTGCTTATTTTCTGCTGTTGGTGTGCAAGTGTGCAAGTGTTGGTTTCTGCTGCTGTGCTGCTGCAAGTGTTGCTGAAGCTGCTGTGAAGCTGCTGCTGTGAAGCTGCAGTTGCTACTGGTGCTGCTGCTGCTGGTGTGGAGCTGCTGCTGCCAAAGCCAAAGCCTGCTTTCTCTGCTGCTGGGCTTGTGCCAACTCTCTGCTGCTAGGCTTGTGCCAACTCTCTGCTGGGCTTAGTACTTACTGCTCCTGGGCTTCGCTGCAGATTCTGCTGGGCTCTGCTCCACCTTTGCTGCTGGGCTTGAACCAACTGAGCTGCTTAGGACGATCCTAAATCCCAACTGGGCCTGTGCAACTAAAAAGGGATAAAAAGCCCAAATTTGGGCTCCCTCCAAAAATCAAGTAAGCCTAACCCATGAGCTAACCCAACTGGGCCTCATTAAATTTATCTGGGCTTGTATTTAAGTGTTTATATTTGGGCCTGTAATAATTTTATTTTTCTTTTTCTTTATTTTCTATTTGGGCTTGTAATAATTTTTCTTTTTCTTTTTCTTTTTCTTTTTCTTTTATATGCTTGTAATTATTTGTTTGTTATTTTTCTTTTCTTTTGTGGGCTTGCATTTTATTTTGGACTATAGGTTTATACCCCAATCATTGGGCTCCTAACCTTACAAAAAAAAAAATTTACTTGCTCCCAGATTTTAAAACCAAATTTTATTTGTCTCCCGCATTAACAACCAAATTTTTTCTTCTTCCTCCGTATCCCGACAAAACCAAAATTCTCCCATAAAAACCAGAAAAGTTTTCCAAATCTTTCCCTAAAAACCAAAAAATTTTCCATCAAAACCAAATGTCTCCCGCCAAAACCAAATTTTTCCCAACAAAACCAAATTTTTCCAAAAAGTCCAATCCCTTAAAAACCAAATTTTGAGCTTTGAGCCCAATCATGTATAGATCTTTTTCTACAGTTGGGGAATACAACGAATCCCTTAGAGAACTTGCGTATGGACAAACTTCACGTTATGAACCTCCCATAGACCATGATGTCAATAGTCATAGGAATTATTATGAACATTTTCAAAGTCTCGAGCCTCAATACATGAACCCTAATGACTATTCACACATGCATCATTTGCCACAACGTGAAAATGAACATTTTGCTAGTGCCTCACTCACACAATCATCTCTTGTGGATCAATTAGAAGCTCGAATCGCAGCTTTAGAAATGCAATCACATGAAGAATCAGTCACATCTAATTTTCTTAGGCAACCTGAAATCTATGCATGTCCCGCATGTGGTAGTTTAGACCACCCTGTTGAGAATTGTCATATTTTGCATAATTTTAGGCAATCTAGAGAAAATCCAAGGTATGAAATGCCCATAAATTGTGAGAATGGTAGTCATTGGGACCGTAATCAATCCTTTGAGGGTTGCGATCAATCTTTTATAAACCCTAATGACCATGCACACATGTACCAATCACCACAATTTGAACATGAAGAATTTTGTACTCCCATGAATTTAGACTCCACCACAGAAGCTTTCAGACTTAGTGAGCAAAACTTCGATAGATCTACATCACGAATTCAGGCATATTTAGATCAGATTTTGCTTCACCTACAAAAGGAGGAAATTCATGAGGAAATGTATGTTGTCCCTAATGAAGTGTCTAGTCCCATCCATGTAAATGATGTTGAATATGAACCTAATTTAGAGGAACATGAATCGACTAATGACACCACCACTGTTAATGAGGACCAATATGCATGCTACCATGATGATGATTATGATGATTATGATGAGATGTTAGAAGAACATGAAAATATTGTGGAACCTGTTGGTTCAAAAACATATGGCTTCTCGCCCTCGACCTTCATGAATGTTGTTTTTTCTAATACTCATTGTAATTCATATGATTTTGATATTGACATGGGATTCGTACAATTATTCTGTGAAGATGAACATGACATAGGAATAGTTGAATCTTCTGTAGACACTAATATGCATGAAAATATATTTGATGTGTCTGATTCTCTACCTAGGTCACATTGTGATATTTCTCCTGATTTGCCAATGCATGAGAATGAATTTATTGATGATGTTGATGATTCTGAGTGTGAACTTGCTAAACTGATTGATGATTGTGAGCATGATGTGACATGTGTAGATGATTTAGGAGATTTTGATTTGATTAATAATGACGCACCTATTCTCCTACATGAGTCACAATCTGTTGGCCTTCCACCCAACCTAGATTTGGTTTGTACCATATTGTAAAACCAATTTTTCTGAGAATGCCCAACCTAGGTTTGGAACTGTGTGCTTCCCAAGTCCTCTTGGACTATTTTGCTTCTAAGTATAATACATCTGAGGAACCACAGTTGGAATTAGCATGTTTGCCCGTCCCTAGCACAGTTCATTTCGAGCTAGACCTTTTGCATGATGAACCCCCGAAACTGCGCGATTTTGTTTTCAAAATTATATCTTCTGTAAAATCCAGGTTTGGGGGTAGCTCATTTTGTTTCACAGTTTCACTTGCATGCCTATCATATTATTATTGTGTGAAGCTGTTGAAGTCTTTACACTTTGTCTTTTGGGTTGATCCTCAACTCTTTAGATTGTTAGTGTATGGTGAATTTTTTGTATTAATCCAGTAGATAAAATTTTAAAAACCCTTTTGTTCCTTTTGTATATATTTTGCTAATCCAATATGATCTCGGTTGAAATATGTTGGATTTTGCCTTGAATAACGGAGTTTTAATTCTGCTTTCGCCGAAATCGGGTATTCTCTCTCCTTTTACTCTACTCAGCATGTCCCTTTCCATATGTTGCATCTAAATTCCATATTTTGAAACATTGAGGACAATGTTTAGTTTAGGTTTGGGGGTATAGAGTAGATACCATGATAATATGCTATAATTGAAAACGAACTCCTTCTTCTTTTTGAAAAAAATTGAAAAATTCCAAAAAAATTGAAAAATCAAAATTCAAAAAAAAAAAAAAAAAAAAAATCAAGTATTTATCAATTCCATCATCTCTTGTTCCAAAAATAAAAAGAGAATTGTCAATGTAAATAAGAGTCATGTAAATAGTCATCTTTTGTTGTTTCGTTGTAATAAGCAAGGAGGGTGTATGCCATTGATGAACAACGCGAGAAATTGTGAAATACCTCCAACTCATTCACAATTCTCGTAAAGTCCGGACAGCTAGCTAGATTTCGACCTCAGTTCTTAGCCTGAGAAACTATCTCTTGGTGATTAGTAGTCATGATTTCAGATCTTTCTTTACACATGTGTAGATACACTTTACACTCTTATCACATGTCTTTATTTGTTATCAGTGCTAGGATTGTGCCTTCGATAGCTAGATTGACATCTCCATTTTGCTGTGAGCTTAAACTGTTTTGCACATGTCACGTTTGATGGAATCTGAGCTTATATTTTGACCTAGAACTTTGTAGGTACGTTCTAAGCAAACCTTCACGAGACTTAACTCGTCCACTAGGGACACTTAGTGGTTTAAAAGGCTTAGTGCATACGCTAAATGCATTCGAGAGACCAGCGACAGTGGTATAGTTAGGATTTCCTTAGTTTTGTTTTACTTGAGGACAAGTAAAATTCAGGTTTGGGGGTATTTGATGAGTGCCAAATATTGTATATATTTATCCCTTTTTGTTGGCATTTTAACTCATCTTTTATGCATTAATTCTACATTTTATCCCATATTCTGTATTTTCATTGTTTTTCAAGAATAAATATTTTTATTAATTAATTTTGCATTTTTAGGTAATAAATAAAGTTCGGATGAGTCGCAGAGCGAAAAGAGCAGAAAAGTAGTGAAAAGCCGGGAGAAATTACGCAAGGAAGCTGCGAAGAATGGTGCGCACAACCTCATTTTCTACACACAAAAACGCCTCCGTTCTCAGCCATCAGATTAGATGGTAGTTGAATCCAACGGTCGCTCCCTTGCTGTGCATCGAAGTTTGATATCTCCGCCTTACACTACAGCACCTAACTCCATCTTGAGCCGTCAGTTTCGTTGTATTTTTGCATCCAACGGTCGCTCACGATCTGTCTCAATTTCTCCGTTAGATCCGTTTCAGAAGTTATCATCCTACGCCTTTCATCACCGAACATCAAGGTTCGATGATCCCGCTCAACACTCAAACACCTAAGTCTATATCCCACAAACCAAACAACCCCTAGCCAGAACCTAATCGAGCTCACCCCGTCTGCAACCACCATACCCTGCCGCACCACCATCACCACCACCTTCTCCCCTGTCATCTCCACCAAACGTCACCAACCCTCCTGCAACAGCCACCAAACCACCACCATACCACTCTGTACAACATCACCCCATCTCCCTAGAACCTAATTGTTCCACCTAACCCCCAACTGTCTCTCATGACCTAGATTAGGGTTTGTTGGAACAACTAGGTTTAGGGCATGAGAAGCACGGAGAGGAGCAGGAGGCGAAGTACAAGCATGGGTCGAAGTGAGGGAGCAATTATCAGAGAAATTAGGTAAAAAAATTGTGTAACCCTAATTTTACTGTTTTAGGGGATTTTTGGGGAAGAACATATGGAACCCTAATTCATATTTTTGGGTATAAATAGAAGGGGTGTTGTATGTGTAGGGGGTGTTCTTGGTTAGCCGAGATACCCCCTAATTGGGTTAATTTCAGTTTAATTCCAATGTCAATTTACTGTTAATTTAGGGTTAATTTTTAATTTGCAATTTCAATTAATCTTTATGTTTATCATGTCATCAATTACTGTCAACATGTTATAGATCATCAGTTGGGGCTTAGATGAAGCCTGAAGACCTTGTTGGGTAGAAAAAAACTTAGTGAACTCTTGTAGGTATAACTGAATTAGGATGTTAGTGTTCTTGGTAATTGAAGTCACCTGTGATTGAGTGTGCTGTAAGAAGACACTCAATGCTAGGGGTGAACTAGAGAATTTAGGGACTCAACCATCCACATTTCACTGAAATAGGGAAGTAATGAAGTTAGGGATCAAACATCACCTGTGATTGAGTGTGCCTTAAACAGACACTCAATGCTAGGGGTGATGCTAGTGAATTAAGCTAATTATCTTCCACTAATGCAGCCCTGGACCATAGGCAGGCTTGAACCTTAACCTAGGTCCATTAGGGACAAGATTTTAGTTCACAAGTAACACTGCCTTGATAGGTTAGATGGTGGAATCAAATCTCTAGTGTTCTTTAGTATTTTACCTCATCTTTGTTTAATTCTCTTTCACTGCCTTTGATTATTTGCTCACTGTCCATGCCCTTGGCTCACTGCCTTGGTCTTTCTCTTTGCTTCATTTTTATTGCTTCTGTAAATACCATTTTCACTGCCCCTGTAAACACCATCTTATTCATGTTTCATTGCTTTACTTCATTGCTTTGTCTCTTAACTTCACTGCTTGTCACTAGCTCAGACTAGCTAGAAAACTTCAATAGCTCCCTCCGAGTCCCTGTGGACAAACCTTTTCTTCCCATCACTAACTACAATTGATCCTGTGCACTTGCAGGTTAGTTTGTAGGTTCTTTCAAAACCTCACCACCTCTCGCCCGCACTATAGACGAAATGATGTGTGTTACGCCGGTCTCTATGCACAATAACAATTTTTTTCATTTGCTATACCAGGTGGCCTGACAAACTAGCCATGCCACTATGAGAAAAAGGTGGAACGGTCGACTTTATATCGAGCGATCATGTGTAGAGCGCAACGATGGAGTCTTTATCACAGGCGATGTAGTCTATGTCACTCGGTGGAAACTCTATCTCCAACAACTCTTTCTGTGTTGCCTATAAATAAGTGATTTTCATACTTGATTTATTACACAAAATATTCTCAAAAAAGAAATTCTCAAAAAATTTCAAACGACAAGATATTTATCATTTTTAGATATTTTATGAACTTTTAAAATTCTGGAAATTATCTTACAGTGTTTATTTGGCATTTTAGGAGAAAAGTAAATACCAGATTTCTGTAAGTTCATAAATTGCCAAAAGAATTCACCAAAGTTGTGGAGAATGTCTAGAATGTTTTTAGCTTCAGACATGTTTTCTTTCGAGAAAAGGAAACAGTCATCAACGAAAAAAAGATGAGGAATAGAGGAAACATTATTGTCTACTTTAGTTCCAGTGATTTTGTGATCATTATCAGCTGTGTAAAGCATTCTGGAAAGTATTTCCATACAAATAATAAATAGATAGGGCGAGAGGTGATCAGCTTGACGAGGACCCCTATCAACTTTAAATCTCTGTCCCGGAGAACCATTAAGCAATATAGAGAATGTGGTGGTAGTTATACATTGCATAATGAGCTGACACCATTCTTTACAGAAACCTAAAGCAATCATTATGTTTTCAATAAAACTCTATACTGCTCTATCAAAGGCTTTAGAAAGATCAATTTTAAAAGCCATAAAACCATTTTTCTTCTTAGATAATTTCATAGAGTACATAATTTCATGTGCCACAATTATACTGTCAGTTATCTGTATGCCAGAAATGAAGAAAAATTGGTTAGGAGCAGTGACTTTGTCAAGGAGAAGTTTAAGTATGTAAGAGAGAATTTTAGAAATAATTTTTATATGTAGTGTCGCTTAAACTGATAGGTCTAAAATCACACGGAGAAGAGAAGTTTTGGACTTTGGGAATTAAAGATATAAAAGTGTAGTTTATATCTTTTAAAATGTATTTCTTTTTTAAAAAATCTTGAACCTGGTTCACTATATTTTTTTTTATTGTATCCCAGTTAAAAAGAATCCTGGAGGATAACCATCCGGACCTGGAGAACCCCACTGGTTCATGTTAAAAAGAACGTTTTTAATTTCATTTTCATCTGGGATTTTTATGAGGAGGTCGTTCTCCTCGTTATAAATAACAAGTTTGATAATATCTTTGAGCATATTAAAATCTGTGGGATTTACAGATTTTCCTATGTTTTTAAAATGGTTAATCACCAGATTTTGGATTTGGTTATTATCTTTTATCCACAGGCCAATGTCATCTCTAAGAGTATGAATATGATTAACTCTTTGTCTATTAGAAGCTAGGTGGTGAAAATAAGCAGAGTTTTTATCATATTATTTTAGATATTTATCCTTAGAAAGATGTTTCCAATAATCACTTTCTCTATTATACCATATGTCAAGCATATGTTGAGTGTGTTTGATTTCTAAAATGGGAAGAGGGTTTTTTTTTGTAAATCTTCCATTTTTTCGTTTAAGATTTTAGTGTTGGTGAAAATATTTCCAAAGTCCTTTCTACTCCGAATAAAAAGAGTTTCCGACAGGTTTATCATTTTATTTTTGGTTGATAAACATTGGAACCAGTTCTATTTATTCTCCAATTATCTTTCATTATGTTAGTGAATTTATCATGATCTAGCCAAGCTCTAAGAATCCTAAAATGTTTATTAATTTTTTGGTTTAAAGGTTTAGAGATTGGAAAATAGGAGTGTGATCAAAACCAACCCTAACTAGATGTTTAACAACAACATTAGGATCAAGTCAATCCAGTTACAAGAAGCTAAGACTCTATCAATTCTTTCTTTGATATTTTCTTTTCCTTCTCTATTATTAGACCATGTAAAAGGTATCCCCTGATAATTTAAGCACCTAGGTTTTGAATCGAGTCATGAATAATTTTAGTTGTACTAGAATTACTATTTCCACCTTCTTTATCATTTATATGAAGAATGAAGTTTAGGTCTCCAACGATAATCCAAGAATCATCACTGTTTTGACCGAAGTTGTTAATAACATCCCGTTAGAAATGTTTTTCAAAGGCAGAGAGTGCCCCATACATACAAAAAAAATTCCATTTATTATCAAAATTATCTCTAGCTTCAAATAAAACAAGCTTACTATGCACAGAAAGGAAATCTAACTTAACATTAATATGCCATGCTACTAACATTCCATTAGAGAGACCAACTCTAGGCACAAAAAAAGGTTCATTAAATCCTAATCTTCTGGTAAGTTTTTGCATATTTTCTAAGCTAGCTTTAGTTTCAGTAAGAAAGATGGTATCTGGGTTTTGTTGTTTAACAAGATAATGAAGATGATTTCTAATGATAGGGGGGCCTATGCCCTGCACATTCCATGATAGTAATTTCATGTGATTAAAAAACAGGTAAGATGTACAAACAATGATGAGGATTAACACTTTACTGGATTTACTACTAAAACAGATAAAAAATAGATAGAGATCAGAAAAGGAGAAAAAGCAAAAATTGGCAACTATGAAAATGCAAGCAGATAAATAATCAAAGACCTAATTATATTTCTAAGACTCTAAAAGTTGAAGAAGTGTTATAAAGAAGAAATTTGAGAAGTTTGTTGTACTGACCTGATTGGATGGATTAGCTAAGGTTTCAGCATCCATAGCAGAGATGGTCTCGGCATTATCAGCATCTTGATCATTCTTTTCTTCAGTCTTTTCAGTTTTATCCTTCCCAGAGCTTTGACCATGTAACAAAAAAAGACCATCCATCGAGTCTTGCCCAATAGATTTATCTTTTACAAGTTTTTCTTCACCTTCTTGAATTTCTTTTGCAAGTCTTATCAGAACAGAGTTGATGTTTCTATTCAAGTTATCTAAGTCCATTCCATCATTATTAATATCCTCAGCTCTTGTTCTTTTTAATCCCTTATCACTATCAGCATCTAAAGAAGTCACATATCTTTGTTGTGTAATCAAAGAGTTTGGAGGATCTCTTTTGACACATTCATCTGAGCTTTCAATGTCTTTTTCATTGTATTCCCTTTCATGCATTAGAAGATTTCTTAAGTTTATGTTGTAAGCTTCAAAATACGAATTGTTCTGGAGGTTTTTGTGACTTGGATTGTTACTTTGTTGGACAACCTGATTATCCTCAAAGGCTTCAATGACTGGTTGTTGTTGCTCATCAATTACTTGTTGGTTGTCTTCAACCTCTTGGTTTTGATTATGCTGGTTTTGATTCTCTTGTTCTTCTTTATTTACTTCATCTCCAAAGGGGTCCACATTTTGCAAAGAAAAAACTTAAGCCATACCATGTTTGCAATTAGGCCACAATAGTTTCCATTGTGGTTAAACGCATAGCAGTTTCTACAAGTTGCGGAAGGAAATCTCAAGTAGAAAATTGCAAATATAACTCTTTCTCCATCTTCTAGAGTAAGTCTTACTATTCTACACAGTGGCAGGTTAACATTATCTCTGACTCTAGATCTCACCACACCATTAGGATCTCTTCCATAAATTGTTATGACCTCACCAGCTTGAGAAGCAACCATACATGGGATATTGTCTCTATCCAGATCAGCTCTGACCCTAAACTCTATGTTGAAGATTTCAAATTGGAAAATCACATTCTGAACATTCATGTGAAATTGCCAGGGAATTAACACCATAAAATGACATCCAACTGAGTGTGGCCTTCCTCTTAGAATTCTTTGGAAAATACTTCTTGAATGTATTCTGAAGATGAAAACATTTTTTCTGTTTGTGTTGATAATGACCACCTCATTTGCAGCTCCCCGGTTCATTCTCACAACATAGCCAAAAACAACTCCTGGGACTTCACGATCCTCTCTACAGATGTAGCCTATTAAAACAAAGGATTCTACGAATCTTCCTCTTCCTTGAAGTGAAATGTTTCTAGTAGTTCTCTGGGTAATATTACAATTTCTTCTAATTGAGAAGCTAAACCGTTGATGTTTGATGAAGATGCGTCCGTTATGATATCAGAGTAACATCTTGTTTGTTTGCAGCTGACTCGGCGTCTGGATCTGAGTCAACCTCTGACTCGGGCCGAGTCAGCAGTCAGACCGTTTGTTTTGCATTTTGAGTCAGATCTGACTCGACCTATGACTCAGACATAACCCCTGACTCGGACCCATTTGAGTCAGGTAACAAAATACCCCTGACTCACGGGACCAAACCACTGACTCACATTTTTTTGAGTCAGATGAGTCAGATCTGACTCAAAACAAACATATCGAGTCAGATCCAGATGAGTCAGGTGATTTCACTCAGATCCAGACGACTCAGATCCAGACGACTCAGATGAGTCAGGAGTAAATAAACATAGTGTAAGTTGGTATTGAAACTACATGGAAAAGATGTTTGTCTCTCTGATAGTTGTATGAAGAGTTTGTGTAAGTAAAATTTTAAGAAGAGGATTATACATCATTGTAAATTTTGAAATATAAAATAAGGTATTTGCCAAGTGTGATTCATGCAATGTTTCTTCAGAGCAAGGCAAAGTAGGCTAAGAACAATCAATTGAAATTGGAGTTCAAGAAAAATTTGACTGTTGGTCTTACTGCTTAAGAGTGTTGAACTGGTTTTGAATGTCATGATGGTGTTCCAAGATACTTTCCTTGAAGAATTGTACAAGAAATTTAAGTTGAAAGAGGTTAACTGATTGATTTATAAGATACAGATGTTTTCCACCGTCACCACTCCGTGCTTCCGCAAGAAATCCTATCTCTACCTAATCAAGTATGGGAAAGAGGAAAATGGATAAAATCTGCTAAGCTAAAAAATTGATCAAAAACTAATTTTCGGGAGATTAAAAAAAATTGAAATTTCTTAAACAAAAGGATCTGATTAAAATCAATATTTTTTCATGAATTGAGATTAGAGCTAAAAGGGAAAACAAATTTAGAAAAAAACAGATTTTTAATCTATGGTTTATAAAAAGGAGTGCAGATGTACTCATAACTTGAAACTTTAGAGGAGAAGAACACAAAATATGAATAGATTATAAGGAAAGATTGAAATCTTAGCTTTCATATGCAGGAAATCTTCGAATCGGTGGAACGAAAAAGTGACTCATTTTCGCCCGAGTTGCAGAGCCCCCTATTGACCAAGTTCCTAAGCCCACCATTTAGCTAATTATTTGCCACTTTTCTATACCGATATTGAGTGCAAAAGTGGCAACACTACAAGGTAATACCTTGTGCATAGCAACCAACCCTATCCAATCCACTTTACTGGACAATGGAACACGATATCCACTAACGTTAACGGTGGGGATATGCCCATTAAATAAGAAATTTCCCCTAAATAAACCTCCCCCCTAAATTGATAATATGTGTAACTTCCCCCCCTAATACCTTTTTTTTTTTTTTTTTTTGGTATACAGAAGGAATAAGAAAAGAACTAGCTAGTGGCTACATCCCAAAGGGTAGCAATACTAGCAGGGATCTGATCAGCAGTCCATCTACTTTGGATGTTGTTTGATAAAGCATGAACTGCCAGACAGTGCGCGGCAGAATTTGCACATTTTGGGATAAAATTGAAGGTGCAGATATCAAAACATGATTGCAATCCTCTGATATCATCCAAGGTCTTCCATATTCTCCAAGGTGATGAGTGAGATTCTCCCTTTAAGATTTTAACGATTACCTGACAGTCACCCTCAATGATGATGTTCTTGAAGTTCAACCAGGAAGCAATTTCAGCAGCAAGAAGAAATCCATTAGCTTATGCAAATACCGGGGTGTCAGAAATTCCAAGTTTGGTACCAGCACCACGGAAAATACCATTAGTGTCTCTCGCTACAGCTGCACAAGCAAAGCGACCATTCTTCCACGCGACATCAACGTTGATTTTGATTATTGAAGGATGAGGTGGTGACCAAGTCTGCAAAGGTCTGGTAGAGTTGTTGATGTAATGGGACTCCACTGCAGCTTCAGTTTCATTTTCTTCACTTGAGTTAAAATACAGATTGAACCAGTAAAGTGTCGTAGTCAAAGTACCATGCACATTTATATTTTTGTTCTCGAAAACTCTATAGTTTCTGGCTCTCCAAATAGCCCAGCAGATTGCAGCAGCAAGAGAAAACGAGTATTCATTGTCAGCCATGGCCAGCCATTGTTCTTCTAAAGATTTTAAGGTCAGTTGGCTATGTTCTTGAAGTCTCAAACCAAGTGGGGAAGCGAACCATACAGCTTGAGCATAGCTGCAGTGAAGTAAAAAATGATCAACACTTTGTTTAGCATTATGACAGGTACTGCAGACTGTAGAGACCCCATTCACAAACCTACCTACCTTTTGGCACACAACAATACCGTTGTGGATAGCTCTCCACATGAAAGACTTGATTTTTGGAGCTATTTTTTTTATGGACCAGAATTGTTTCCATGGGAAAGAAGTATCCCTTAAATAAGAAGACTCACCAGCTTGTTCGAGTAAAATTTGCTGAAATGATTGAGTAGAGAATCTTCCATGGGGTGTTAATCTCCATATGAGTTTATTATCAGTTGCAGCGTTGATAGCTGTATCCTGTATCTGATTGGCAGTGAAGTTATCAAACAGCCGTGTTACCAGATTCACATTCCAGTTGTTGGTATCAGGATCAATTAGATGATGAACTTTGGTTACTTCAGGCAAGATTTGAGTAATTCTGGTAGGATTGAAACCCTGCATGGAAGGAATCCAAGGGTCAGAGAGGATATCAATGTCTTTACCATTACCTACAAGCCATAAACACCCACTTTTCAGGTCATTTCTGCTTTCCAGTATAGCTAACCATGTAGAGGAACATTTTCTTGGTTTTTTTGCATTCCAAATATTACCCTCTCTCAAATACTTGGCTCTTAGAATTCTGCACCACAAGGAATCATGATCATGAAGAAATCTCCAGGTAAGTTTAGCCACCAGCGCTTGATTGAGATGAGATAAGCATCGAATTCCCATTCCTCCTTTGTCTTTTGGTAAGTTAAACCATTCCCACTTCAAGAAATGCATTTTCTTCTTGTCTCTGTTGTGACCCCACCAAAAATCCCTGATGATTTGAGAGAGTTTCTCCAAAATGGTCTTCGGAATGAGAGACGTAGCCATGAAGTAGACTGGAATGAGAGCAAGTACAGACTGTATTAGGATTGTTCTTCCAGCATCTGTCAAGGAATGTCTCTTCCAACCAGCAAGTTTCTCATCAAACTTTTCTATTAGGAATTTGTAATTTGAGATTCTATTTCCTTGATGTAGTATTTTGACACCAAGATATTTATCATCTTTAGTCATTCTGCAAACTCCAAGGGCTTGAATGATTTCCTCCTCTTGTTCCGGTGGTACACTCTTGCTGAAGTAGATTGAGGATTTGTTATAGTTTACCAATTGACCTGAGGCAATGTAGTATTGTTGTAGAATAGCTGTGACAGAATTGATGGTAGTTGTGTTAGTATTTCCAAATAGCATCACATCATCTGCAAATAATATGTGACTGACACTAGGAGCCCATCTATTAATTTTATAGCTACTGTACAACCCTTCAAGCTCCATTTTGTTGATAATAGTCGACAATAGTTGAGAACATATGATAAATAAGTACGGTGACAGCGGGCAACCCTGTCTAATTCCTCTCTCCCCCACAAAGAAACCTTCCGGCTAATGAGAATAGAGAAAGAAGTGTACTTGACACAACTCATTATAAGGTCCTTGGCTTTATCAAAAATACCCATACTTATGAGAGCTTGGTCAAGAAAATTCCAATCAATTCTATCATATGCTTTACTCATGTCTAGCTTAAGTGCAAAAGAGCCTTGAGATGTATGAGAAGTTTGCATGGAATGGAAAATTTCCTTAGCCACAACAATGTTATCTATGATTTTCCTACCCGGTATAAAAGCGGACTGATTTTTATCCATGAGGTGATCGAGAAATGGACTTAGTCTTTTTGTGATAATCTTGGTGACTATATTATAGAGCACATTGCAAAGGGATATTGGTCAGAAATCAGCTGCCATTTCAGAATTCTTTTTCTTAGGAATTAGAGCTAGAAAAGTATGATTCAGACCTGGCGGGATTGAAGCA
This sequence comes from Papaver somniferum, assembly GCF_003573695.1. NCBI lineage: Eukaryota > Viridiplantae > Streptophyta > Magnoliopsida > Ranunculales > Papaveraceae > Papaver > Papaver somniferum. The sequence goes on from NW_020622934.1 coordinate 6,471,371, forward strand.
TATCTGAAGCAATCCTGGACTAGCTGCACAACTTCAGGACCCACTACATTCCAACATTTCTTGTAGAAGAGAGATGGAAATCCATCCGGTCCTGGGGATTTTAAATACCCCATTTGCTTCACAACATTGAATATTTCGTCAGCCGTGGGAATAACACTTAGAGACCTGCATTCTTCTTCTGTGAGGCTTTTAGAGGAAATAGGGAGACAAATGTTAGGATTCACATTGGTGTCTTTCGAAAACATGTCTTTGAAATGGCATATGAGGTTTTCTTTTATTTTTTCTTGGTCAGGAATCCAATTGCCATCGACATCCTTTAAAGCAAAAATTCTATTTCTGCTCCTTCTATGGATAACTGAAATATGAAATACATGGGTATTTTTGTCCATGGAGGGGACCCATTTTGATTTGTTCCTTTGCTGCCAGAACATTCTATCACGTTTCTCCAGGTCTGCAATTTTGTTGTAGCTGGCTCTTTCCTCCTCCCTAGTGTCAATCAGATGGGCAATGGACTGTAAGTCCAAAAGCTTCCTCTTTTCCTCAGCTATTTCCTTCTTTGTGTCTCCAAAAGTGTCTCTGCTCCACTTCATTAAGCCTTCCCCCAAACTCTGAAGTCTTTCAACCATGTTACCAGAAGTTTCATCCCATTTGCTTTGAATGATCTCCCGGAATTGAGGGTTGTCTGTCCAATATAGTTCGAATTTGTGGTTTGGTTTTCTTTTGGGAGGTTTTCTCATGGTGTTTAAAAGGATAGGTGCATGATCACTATCAATTCTTGGAAGGTGTAGGATTGTAGCATCCGGGAATAGTAATCTCCAATTTGAATTGCATATAACTCTGTCAAGTCTTTCGAAAATGGGTGCATCTTGAGTGGCATTATTAGACCATGTGAATGCAGGTCCGGCATAACCCAAATCAATGACATCTTTGTTTCTGACAAAGCTCCTGAATTCGTTACAGATGATGTCCGTACTTGTAGAGACTCCATGCTTTTCATAGTCATGCATAAGCACATTCAGATCCCCTATCATGCACCATGGGTTATTGATGGAATCGATGATATCAGAGACTCTGCTCCAGAAGTTATGTCTCATATTGTGTGTTGGTGGGCCGTAAGTGCAAAGTAATTCCCAACTTGGAATACTAAGTTTGGATTCAATGTAACAATGTATGAGGTTCTGAGATTTAGAGATAATCTCCATATCGATGTTGTCTTGCCAAAGCACAACAAGACCCCCACTTCTTCCTTGAGCTGGTACAAACTCGAAATATCTGAAATTGAGAGAGCTGAGTATCCTTCTACTATTTCTTTCATTCAATCGAGTTTCTGATAAGAAAAGTATAGACGGATTGCAGCTGCGCAGGAATGATTTTAATGTTAGAACTGTCGTATCATTCCCTAATCCACGACAGTTCCAAGATTGTACTAACATTGGCCTTGCGACTTTTCAAGGCAAGTCGCCACAGCCTCTTCTTCAGATGAATAATGAGTTTGCTTTAGGGGAGGATCACGATCCATAGGGCTGGATTGTCTTTTGCTTCCACAGTGTTGAAGTGCTTCATTGTTATTATGGTTCTGCGACACCCTAGCCATTCTTTTCCAATGACATAGTTTTTTTGAGTGATCTGAATCAGGTGAGATTTGGGGGATGGTGATTGGGTTGTGAGGTTTGCAGTCTCGACAGAACACCTAATTTCAGAAAAAGTTTGAGAATTTCCTGATGCTACAATAACAAATTTGGGTGTAATAACGGGGTTGTGGGTGGTAGTAGAACATTGGGTGAATTTAGAGGCAAGGGTGGATTTATACAGAGTGGTGGGTTGGGCTACGGGTGTGGATGTTGGTTTAGGAATGGGTTGGTTTTCGGGTTGGGGACTCACTGATTTAGAGATGGGTGGAGTTGTAACGGCTATAGCATTGAAAACCAGCGAAGATGTGATTGGGTTATTGATTTGTGTAGTAGTGTTGGGATTTTCGGTGGTTTTATTTCTGGTGATATCATTTTCATCCGTTACAATAATAATGGGTGCATGGGAGGATTGATTGTAGGCTTTAATTACGGGTGTTGATTGGTTGGAGATGGGATCCATTCATGTAGATATTTACTCCGAGTTCCCATTTAATCCAGACGTGTATATCATAATGCACACAACGGTTCCCATGAAAGAAATCAAAAGCACACCACGAATCTCATTACATAGCTAAGTATTACATATCTATATAATAAGGGACAATGGTGTTTTTCTCTTTGGACGGAGATCTACATTTTGGACACATAAAGGCTGGTCCAGATTGAGATACATATTTAAATTATTCAATTACATTTCTGGCATATAAAGAATGGTCCAGATTGAGCTACATATTAATCCACATTTTAGGCATATAAAGAAGGGTCCAGATTAATTCACGTATTAATTTTACTTAAGACAATGAATTTAGATTTTTAATGACATTTATTTGGGAGTTATTCCTTCCGTTTAATGTCAATCCGTTTCTTTGATTCTAAATTAACAACTCTATTCATCCTTTGCACAACTCTATTCTCAAGGTATGATTCTCTATTGTTTTGGTTGATTGAGATAATTTATGTTAGCATTTCTCTTTAATTTTTATTCCAATTAAACTTTGACTTCTTCGGACCAAAATCAGAGGATTTACATGGAGTGAAAATAAATGACGACGAAAACGATGGTTCCATTGTTTGCACTTATCTTGGGTCGATAAATAACATTTTTTAACTGTATTGCTACTGTTGTTAGAGAGTTCATACTCTTTGTTGGATTAGAGTCGTGTACATGTTCATATCAAATGGATTAAAGTTTCTTGATTATGTATGTATGTTATTCTTCAAATTTTTTGTATCATGTGAAACTTGAAATTATATTTCTTCATATTTATAACTTTTTAATGGTTTACAAAGTGAGTATTTGTTTAACATTTTTTAACTGTATTGCTACTGCTGTTAGAGAGTTCTTACTCTTTGTTGGATTAGAGTCGTGTACATGTTCGTATCAAATGGATTAAAGTTTTTTGATTATATATGTATGTTATTCATCAAATTTTTTGTATCATGTGAAACTTGAAATTACATTTCTTCATATTTATAACCTTTTGATGGTTTACAAAGTGAGTATTTGTTTATCTTAAATTCTTCATGCATAAGACAATGAATTTAGATTTTTAATGTCATTTATTTGGGAGTTATTCCTCCCATTTAATGTCAAACCGTTTCTTTTATTCTAAATTAATTTTACTTAAGACAATGAATTTAGATTTTTAATGTCATTTATTTGGGAGTTATTCCTCACATTTAATGTCAACGTGTTTCTTTTATTATCATTTAACAACTGTATTCATCCTTTGCACAACTCTAATTTCAAGGTATGATTCTCTATTGTTTTGGTTGATTGAGATAATTTCTGTTAGCTTTTCTCTTTAATTTTTGTTAGCTTTTCATCCTTTGCACAACTCTATTCTCAAGGTATGATTCTCTGTAGCTTTGCTTGATTGTAATTTTTGTTAGCTTTTCTCTTTAATTTTTTGTTTAACATCAATGGATTCATGGTGCCTTGCGCCTAATATTTGTGTCATTTATGCAGTTTAATTTCTCTTTGTTACTTTTTATTAATATTGTATTTTGTTATCTCGATTTTATTTTTTCATTTGCGGTCAAAAGATACTGATCAGATATGATAGCTATCTATTCATTTTATTCTTTTTCTTATGTTAGCTTTTCTCTTTAATTTTTGTTAGCTTTTCATCCTTTGCACAACTCTATTCTCAAGGTATGATTTTCTGTAGCTTTGCTTGATTGAGATAATTTTTGTTAGCTTTTATCTTTAGTTTTTTGTTTAACATCAACGGATTCATGGTGCCTCGCGCCTAATATTTGTGTCATTTATGCAGTTTAATTTCTCTCTGTTACTTTTCATTAATATTGTATTTTGTTATCTCGATTTTGTTTATTCATTTGCAGTCAAAAGATACTGATCAGATATGATTGCTATCTATTCATTATATTATTATGTTAGGTTCTTTTTAATAACATACCATTTAATTTATATATTTTTACACTAAATTTTTTATGTTTCTCTGGACAGGGAATTTTCCAATTACACTTTAACTTCTTCGGGCGAAAATCAGAGGATTTACATGGAATGAAAATAAATGACGAAGAAAACGATGGTTTCATTGTTATGCACTTAACTTGGGTCAGTAAATAACATTTTTTAACTGTATTGCTATTGTTGTTAGAGAATTCATACTCTTTGTTGGATTAGGGTCGTGTACATAAGAATAAAATGGATTAAAGTTTCTTGATTATGTATGTATGTTATTCTTCAAATTTTTTGTATCATGTGAAACTTGTAATTACATTTCTTCATATTTATAACCTTTTGATGGTTTACAAAGTGAGTATTTGTTTATCTTAAATTCTTGACACAGAGTCAAATAATGGTTATATGCAGTTGACATCTAAAAATAGTTATTCTCTTAGAAGATCATCTTAAATTCTTTATACATAGTCAACCATCTTGCTAATACTGAAATTTAAGAAGCCTCAAAACAAGCAACGCAGAACTGGCTTATTGAAACTCACCTATAATCTTTCATTTTCTGATTTCAGGAGATTGTTTTTAAGCAATGAAGAAAGCGGTTTAGGGAGCAATACAATAATACAATTTTTTTCGGTGGGATGTGTCACTATATCTATATGTGTCGGTACTACACAAATTTTCATTGCATGCATTTTATCATTGATTCAAGTGAAGAAGTTTTGGTATTCCAGAAAGGAACAAGTCTAATTTTTGCTAGAAGATGTGGTTCATATGCACATATGTGATTGCGATGACTAAATTATCGATTTTTTTTAAGATTATCTTGGTTTAAGAGAGCTTAGTGCATATGAACCCATATACATTTTGCATCTAAAGATACCATGACTAAAACTTGATTCATTACCTATCTTTTACTATGTGGATATCATCTAATTCTTGAGCTTCTTTTATTTCATTGAAGATACCAACTACCCTAAGTCGGTACAAATATCTTACACTTTATAGAAGTTGATATGAAAAATATTTTAATATTCAATTGCATTGTCATGTTCATTTTATGCTAGAAAATTATAAACTTATGGATGTTTTAGGTCAATGTGTAATATCAGTTCCATTTGCAAGTTTTCACACCATTGATATTGAGTCTCTTATTTACTTTTAGGTCTCAAACGCATAAGCTGATAAAGAGCAACTCTCTTATACATGTATCGTATTAGAGGGGGAAATTTCTTTTGTTTGGATATGCAATTTTATTTAATGCGAGTCTTTCACTATTTAGTTAAGACAATAAGATTATATTATTAATTTGCAAGGAAAAGCATATTTGGCATATGATATATGCAATATCACCACGCGCGTCATTTTTCACTACTAAGAAAGATTCAAGGACGCTTCGTATCACTAATGTCCAAGGGAATACTATAGGATTTAATGTTTTACATTTTATTTATTTTTTTATTTATATTTTTTTGTGACACTGTAAGATGGACGTTTTTCATATATGTTAGTTTAAACCATAAATGTATAGTTATCATTCTTTATGCAGAGGTTTCATATTACGATATAACGTTTCTCAAACCTAGAATATTGTAGGGAATTATGACGTTTAATGGTCGTAAAATGACTGGCTGTAAATTATATTAACCCAACCGATTAAACTTTTTTACCATGGGTTCGAGTATCACTAATGTATAACCATGCCAATTATACATCGATACAAGCACAAAGTCAATATTCGTATTTTAAAACTGTCAGCGGTTCCAAAAATTAATGTAGATATAACACTTTTTAAGGATATGAAAGAAGGATTCCTAACTCAGATTCAACTTTTTGAATTTCGAAAAAAAATTTACTAAATTTTTTTTTCAGCACAAAATGACAATCTATTTAAATGATGACTGAACTGCATTTGTAATTTGGAATGCAATCGACAAGTTACTTTTATTCAAACCTGGAATTTATATGTGTTCTCTCTTGGAACATTAGGTTTTCAAGTTTCTTGGTATTATTTGCAACAACTATGAATGGATGCTTATCTCAATTACCATAAATGAAAACGGGTGCAGAGCCCACTGTACACACTTACATTGGATATCTTAATCACCAAAAAAATACTTTTTGTTGTATATATATTAGTGTACATCCATGTGACATCCTAATCACCATTTAACAAGAAACCGATCCAGTTGATGTTAATAATATCGATCAAAGCTTCGAATTTAGTTTGAGAAAGATTACAGTTCCCCTAAGTTTCCCACGCTCAACTCTTGATAGTCTTACAAGAAAAAAATATCTTACCAACACAAAAAATATTTATATTATAAGGGACAATGGTGTTTTTCCCTTTGGACGGAGATCTACAGTTTGGACACATAAAGGATGGCCCAGATTGAGAGACATATTTAAATTATTCAATTACATTTCTGGCATATAAAGAATGGTCCAGATTGAGCTACATATTAATCCACATTTTAGGCATATAAAAGAAGGGTCCAGATTAATTCACGTATTAATTTTACTTAAGACAATGAATTTAGATTTTTAATATCATTTATTTGGGAGTTATTCCTTCCATTTAATGTCAATCCGTTTCTTTTATTCTAAATTAACAACTCTATTCATCCTTTGCACAACTCTATTCTCAAGGTATGGTTCTCTATTGTTTTGGTTGATTGAGATAATTTATGTTAGCATTTCTCTTTAATTTTTATTCCAATTAGACTTTGACTTCTTCGGACCAAAATCAGAGGATTTACATGGAGTGAAAATAAATGACAACGAAAACGGTGGTTCCATTGTTATGCACTTAACTTGGGTCGGTAAATAACATTTTTTTAACTGTATTTCTACTACTGTTAGAGAGTTCATACTCTTTGTTGGATTAGAGTCGTGTACATGTTCGTATCAAATGGATTAAAGTTTCTTGATTATGTATGTATGTTATTCTTCAAATTTTTTGTATCATGTGAAACTTGAAATTATATTTCTTCATATTTATAACCTTTTGATGGTTTACAAAGTGAGTATTTATTTAACATTTTTTAACTGTATTGCTACTGTTGTTAGAGAGTTCATACTCTTTGTTGGATTAGAGTCGTGTACATGTTCGTATCAAATGGATTAAAGTTTCTTGATTATGTATGTATGTTATTCTTCAAAAATTTTGTATCATGTGAAACTTGAAATTACATTTCTTCATATTTATAACCTTTTGATCGATGGTTTACAAAGTGAGTATTTGTTTATCTTAAATTCTTCATGCATAAGACAATGAATTTAGATTTTTAATGTCATTTATTTGGGAGTTATTCCTCCCATTTAATGTCAAACCGTTTCTTTTATTCTAAATTAATTTTACTTAAGACAACGAATTTAGATTTTTAATGTCATTTATTTGGTAGTTATTCCTCACATTTAATGTCAACATGTTTTTTTTATTATCGTTTAACAATTGTATTTATCCTTTGCACAATTTTATTCTCAAGGTATGATTCTCTATTGTTTTGGTTGATTGAGATAGATTCTGTTAGCTTTTCTTTTTAATTTTTGTTAATTTTTGTTAGCTTTTCATCCTTTGCACAACTCTATTCTCAAGGTATGATTCTCTGTAGCTTTGCTTGATTGAGATAGTTTTTGTTATCTTTTCTCTTTAATTTTTTGTTTAACATCAATGGATTCATGGTGCCTCGCGCCTAATATTTGTGTCATTTATGCAGTTTAATTTCTCTTTGTTACGTTTCATTAATATTGTATTTTGTTATCTCGATTTTGTTTTTTCAGTTGCAGTCAAAAGATACTGATCATATATGATTGCTATCTATTCATTATATTCTTATGTTAGGTTCTTTTTAATAACATACCATTTAATTTATATTTTTCTACGTAAATATTTTATTTTTCTCTGGACAGGGAATTTCCCAATTAGACTTTAACTTCTTCGGGCGAAAATCAGAGGATTTACATGGAATGAAAATAAATAACGAAAAAAACAACGGTTTCATTTTTATGCACTTAACTTGGGTCAGTAAATAACATTTTTTAATTGTATTGCTACTGTTGTTAGAGTTCATACTCTTTGTTCGATTAGGGTCGTGTACATAAGAATAAAATGGATTAAAGTTTCTTGATTATGTATGTATGTTATTCTTCAATTTTTTTTGTATCATGTGAAACTTGAAATTATATTTCTTCATATTTATAATCTTTTGATGTTTTACAAAGTGAGTATTTGTTTATCTTAAATTCTTCACACATAGTCAAATAATTGTTATATGCAGTTGACATCTAAAAATAGTTATTCTCTTAGAAGATCATCTTAAATTCTTTATACATAGTCAACCATCTTGCTAATACTGAAATTTAAGAAGCCTCAAAACAAGCAACGCAGAACTGGCTTATTGAAACTCACCTATAATCTTTCATTTTCTGATTTCAGGAGATTGTTTTTAAGCAATGAAGAAAGCGGTTTAGGGAGCAATACAATAATACAACTTTTTTCTGTGGGATGCGTCACTATATCTATATGTGTCGGGACTACACAAATTTTCATTGCATGCATTTTATCATTGATTCAAGTGAAGAAGTTTTGGTATTCCAGAAAGGTACAAGTCTACTTTTTGCTAGAATATGTGGTTCATATGCACATATGTGATTGTGATGACTAAATTATCGATTTTTTAAAGATTATCTTGGTTTAAGAGAGCTTAGTGCATAGGAACCCATATACATTTTGCATCTAAAGATACCATGACTAAAACTTGATCCATTACCTATCTTTTACTATGTGGATATCATCTAATTCTTGAGCTTCTTTTATTTCATTGAAGATACCAACTAACCAAAGTCGGTACAAGTATCTTACACTTTATAGATGTTGATATAAAAAATATTTTAATATTCAATTGTATTATCATGTTCATTTTATGCTAGCAAATTATAAAATTATGGATGTTTTAGGTCAATGTGTAATATCAGTTCCATTTGCAAGTTTTCACACCATTGATATTGGGTCTCTTATTTACTTTTAGGTCTCAAATGCATATGCTGATAAAGAGAACCTCTCTTATACATGTATCGTATTAGAGGGGGAAATTTCTTTTGTTTGGATATGCAATTTTATTTAATGCGAGTCTTTCACTATTTAGTTAAGACAATAAGATTTTATTGTTAATTTGGAAGGGAAAGCATATTTGGCATATGATATATGCAATATCATCACGCGCGTCATTTTTCACTGCTAAGAAAGATTCAAGGACGCTTCGTATCACTAATATTCAAGGGAATAATATAGGATTTAATGTTTTACATTTTATTTATTTTTATTTTTGTGTGGCGCTGTAAGATGGGCGTTTTTCATATATAGTTTAAACCATAAATGTATAGTTATCATTCTTTATGCAGAGGTTTCATATTACGATATAACGTTTCTCAAACCTAGAATATTGTAGGGAATGATGGCGTTTGATGGTCGTAAAATGACTGGCTGTAAATTATATTAACCCAACCGATTAAACTTTTTTACCATGGGTTCGAGTATTACTAATGTATAACCATGCCAATTACACATCGATACAAGCACAAAGTCAATGTTCGTAATTTAAAACTGTCAGCGGTTCCAAAAATTAATGTAGATATAACACTTTTTAAGGATATGAAAGAAGGCTTCCTAACTCAGATTCAAATTTTTGAATTTCAAAAAAAAATTTACTAAATTTTTTTTTCAGCACAAAATGACAATCTATTTAAATGATGACTGAACTGCATTTGTAATTTGGAATGCAATCAACAAATTACTTTTATTCAAACATGGAATTTCTACGTGTTCTCTCTTGGAACATTAGGTTTTCAAGTTTTTTGGTATTATTTGCAACAACTATGAATGGATGCTTATCTCAATGAATGGATGCTTATCTAAATTATCTTACGGCACGGGGATATGAATTGTTTTTGTGTTGGTTAGATTTTTTTTTTCTTGTGAGACTACCAAGAGTTGAGCGTGGGAGCCCTGGGGTAACTGTAATCTTTTTCAAACTGAATTCGAAGCTTTGATCGATACTATTAACGTCGACCGGATCGGTTTCTTGTTAAATGGCGATTAGGATTTCCACATGGATGTACACTAACATATATACAACAGAAAGTATTTTTTTGGTGATTAAGATATCCAACGTAAGTGTGTACATTGGGATCTGCACCTGTTTTAATTTATGGCAATTGAGATGACCATTCATTCATAGTTGTTGCAAATAATACCAACAAACTTGAAAACCTAATGTCCCAAGAGGAAGCACGTAGAAATTCCAGGTTTGAATAAAAGTAGCTTGTCGATTGCATTCCAAATTACAAACACAGTTCAGTCATCATTTAAATAGATTGTCATTTTGTGCTAAAAAAATTTAGTATTTTTTTTTCAAAATTCAAAAAGTAGAATCTGAGTTGAAAATCCTCTTTCATATCCTTAAAAAGTGTTATATCCACATTAATTTTTGGAACCACTAACAGTTTTAAAACACGAATATTGACTTTGTGCTTGTATCAATGTATAATTGGCATGGTTACACATTAATTATACTTGAACTCATGGTAAAAAAAAAATAATCGGTTGGAAAAATATAATTTATGGCCAGTCATTTTACAGACAATAAAGGTTATCATTCGCTACAATATTCTAGGTTTGAGAAACGTTATACTGTAATACGAAACTTCTTGATAAAGAATGATAACTATACATTTATGGTTTAAACTAACATATGAAAAACGCCCAGCTTACAACGTCACTAAAAAATAAAAATAAATAAATAAAATGTAAAACATTAAATCCTACAACATTCTCTTGGATATTAGTGATACGAAGCGTCCTTGAATCTTTCTTAGTAGTGAAAAATGACGTGTGTGGTGATATTGCATATATCATATGCCAAATATGCTTTTCCTTGAATATTAATAATACAATCTTATTCTCTTAACTAAATAGTGAAAGACTCGCATTAAATAAAATTGCATATCCAAACAAAAGAAATTTCCCCCTCTAATACGATACATGTATAAGAGAGTTGCTCTTTATCATCATATGCGTTTGAGACCTAGAAGTAAATAAGAGACCCAGTCTAAATATTAATGGTATGAAAACTTGCAAATGGAACTGATATTACACCTTAACCTAAGAGTACATAAGAGACATAAAACATCCATAATTTTACAATTTGCTAGCAAAAAATGAATATTACAATACAATTGAATACTAATATTTTTTAAATCCACTTCTATAAAGTGTAAGATATTTTTACCGACTTTGGTTACTTGGTGTCTTCAATGAAATAGAAGAAGCTCAAGTATTAGATGATATCCACATAGTAAAAGATAGGTAATGGATCAAGCATTAGTCATGGTGTATCTTTAGATGAAAAATGTAGATGAATTCATATGCACTAAGCTCTCTTAAACCAAGATAATCTTTAAAAAACTCGACATTTAATCATCGCAATCACATATGTGCATATGAACCACATCTTCTAGCAAAAATTAGACTTGTACCTTTGTGGAACACCAAAACTTCTTCATTTGTATCAATGATAAAATGCATGCAATGAAAATTTGTGTAGTCCCGACACATATAAATATAGTGACGCATCCCAAATTGTATAATTGTATTTCTCCTTAAACCGCTTTCTTCATTGCTTAAAAATAATCACTTGAAATCAGAAAATGAAAGATTATAGGTGAGTTTCAATAAGCCAGTTCTGCATTGCTCGTTTTGAGGTTTCTTAAATTTCAGTATTAACAAGATGGTTGACTATGTATAAAGAATTTAAGATGATCTTTTACCTATTTTTAGATGTCAACTGCATATAACCATTATTTGACTATGCATGAAGAATTTAAGATAAGAAAATACTCACTTTTTAAATCATCAAAAGGTTATAAATATGAATAAATGTAATTTCAAGTTTCACATGATACAAAAAATTTGAAGAATAACATACACACATAATCAAGAAACTTTAATTCATTTGATACGAACATGTACATGACTCTAATCCAACAAAGAGTATGACCTCTCTAACAGCAGTAGTAATACAGTTTAAAAATGCTATTTACCGACCCAAGTTAAGTGCATAACAATGGAACCATCATTTTCCTCATTATTTATTTTCACTCCATGTAAATCCTCTGATTTTGGCCCAAAGAAGTCAAAGTCTAATTAAACAATTTCCTGTCCAGAGAAAAATAAAAAATTTAGTGTAAAAAAATATTAATTAAATGACATGGTATTAGAAAGAACCTAACATAAGAATAAACATGAGTAGATAGCAATCATATCTGATCAATATCTTTTGACTGCAAATGAAAAAAAAAGATAAATTAAAAATCGAGATAACAAAATATCTCAATGAAAAGTAACAAAGAAATTAAACTGCATAAATGACACAAATATTAGGCACCCTTAATCCATTGATGTTAAACAAAAAATTAAAGAGAAAAGCTAACAAAAATTATCTCAATCAAGCAAAACAACAGAGAATCATACCTTGAGAATAGAGTTGTGCAAAGGATGAAAAGCTAACAAAAATTAACAAAAACTATAGAGAAAAGCTAACAAAAATTATCTAGAGAAATTAAACTTCATAAATGACACAAATATTAGGGGCAAGGCACCATGAATCCATTAATGTTAAACAAAAAATTAAAGAGAAAAGATAACAAAAATTATCTCAATCAAGCAAAATAAAATAGAATCATACCTTGGAAATAGAGTTGTGCAAAGGATGAAAAGATAACAAAAAATAACAAAAATTAAAGAGAAAAGCTAACAAAAATTATCTCAATCAACCAAAACAAAAGAGAATCATACCTTGAGAATAGAGTTGTGCAAAGGATTAACAGAGTTGTTAATTTAGAATAAAAGAAACAGTTTGACATTAAATGGAGGAATAACTCCCAAATAAATGACATTAAAAATCTAAATTTATTGGCTAAGTAAAATTAATATGTGAATTAATCTGGACCCTTCTTTATATGCCTAAAATATGGATTGAAAATCTTAAATATTTAGCTCAATCTGGACCATTCTTTATATGCCAGAAATGTAATTGAATAACTTAAATATGTAACTCAATCTGGGCCATCCTTTATATATACAAACTATAGATCTCCGTCCATGGGGAAAACACCATTGTCCCTTATAATATAGATATATGAATTGAGCTTTAATTTCCATCTCGAACAACTGAACGGCGAAATGTTGCTTCCTAAACAATGGAGAGTACAACAATTGAACAGCGAAATGTTGCTTCCTGAAAGGAAAATCAATTGCGGTGAGAAACGTTTGGACATAGAGTAACTGAGCAAAACGAAAGTATTCCACGTTAGAACTAAGAAAAGGTGAACTGCGATATGAGAAAGAAAGTGGGAGAACGACAAGATTGTAAAAATAAGAGTTGATGGTTGGTATATCTTTCTCCCGTTGATTGCAAAGATTATTTCATAAGAAAAAAAATGAAACGCCTTTGACATTGATGAATAGAGTTGTAACGGGTAATAAATTAGAATAAATGATAATATTTGGAAACAATGGCAGTGGCTCTATCTTGATCGTCCTTTATGAGGTTAAAATGTGGATCTCCATTCAGATATCGTCGCTCCATCTCAATCATCCCTTATGTGTCTAAAATGTAGATCCAAAAACACATATTAGTTGATCGATCTGGACCGTTCTTTATGTGTCCCAACTATAGATAGTCGTCGATGTAGGAAAACACCAAAAAAATACTTTCTATTGTATATATGTTAGTGTACATCCATGTGGACATCCTAATCACCATTTAACAAGAAACCGATCCAGTTGATGTTAATAATATCGATCAAAGCTTCGAATTCAGTTTGAGAAAGATTACAGTTCCCCTAAGTTTCCCACGCTCAGCTCTTGGTAGTCTTAAAAGAAAAAAAAAATCTTACCAACACAAAAATAACTCATATCCCCGTGCCGTTACGGCACGGGTCATATCCTAGTCTATCTATATTATAAGGGACAATGGTGTTTTTCTTATTGGACGGACATCTATAGTTTGGACACATAAAGGACATCTATAGTTTAGGAACACAATGGACGGTCACGATCAAATCAATAATATGTATTTTAAATAGACAGTTTAGGAACATAAAGGGCGGTCACGATCAAACCACTACTATGTGTTTTTACATATGGATTGACATCTATAGTTTCCTCACAAATGGTATAAAGAACGCTCCAAATGGTATGTCGCTATTATTTAAGGCATAGCCGTTACAAATTACCATTATTTAACGGTTACAAATTCCTATTAATGTTGTTGAAAATTAATATTTGAGATAAAAGATGGCCCAAATTAAGATACATATTAAAGTTATTCAATTACATTTCCGGCATATAAAGAATGGTCCGGATTGAGCTTAAGATTTTCAAATGGCATGTCGCCATTATTTAGGGCATAGCCGTTACAAATTACCATTATTTAATGGAAATGCGTTCAAAGCAAGTGGTTAGTTCAAAATGTAAAACCCGTCCACTAACTAATGTTGTTTTTCAAATTCATTTCGAGCTTAACTGAAGTACAATTGTGAACGGGAAATGCATTCAAAGCAAGTGGTTAGTTCAAAATTTGCATGTGTAATCGAATGCTTTTTTTTTTTTTAAACTTCATCATTTACATTTTTTATTAAAAATCGAATTAGCTCACCTTAACTAAAGTTGTTTTTCAAATTCATTGCGAGCTTAACTAAAGTACAATTGTGAACGGGATATGCTTTCAAAGAAAGTGGTTAGCTCAAAATTTGCATGTGTATTCGAATGCTTTTTTTTTTAAACTTCATCGGATTATCTCACCTTCATCAACCTACAAAGAACAAATAACACTAGAACATTTGTGGTTACAACATGTAAATTTTTTTTTCATTATGTTAAAGATTACTGTCCTTCACCAACCTGCAAAGAACAAAGAATATTTTGTTAAAAATACAAAAAAACATTTTTTATTTGACTTTTTTTCTTCTGAAACAATAAAAAAAAGAATTTATATCCAAATAATAAATTACCAAAACTTTTCACTTCAATCATAGGCTTCATTTTAATTTTGGTGAAAATGGAAATGTTATTTTATCATAGGCCTAATTTTAATTTTAGTGAAAAAAGAAATGTTATTTTAAAACTTATAATTGACCTAGATAGGACATGTAGACTAGCAAGCTTGCATTCTTCCTAGCCTTGCAAATTGGACAACTATCTAGCTTGGAATCACACTCCTTATCAAAGCTATATTGACACTGAAACCTCAATCTTTTCATAAATCTCGACTTTTTGGATGGTTACCTTTCTCCTCTGCGTCTACTAAGTTTATTTTGTTATCTTCTTGATCTTGATTGTATTTTCCTCCATAACAACACGATTGAGCATTGTTATCTAAACCTTCAATTGCTGACCCATCACCACCAAATCCTTCTTTATTATCATAATTCACCTCCAGCTTCTCAACTCCTGAGTTGGTGTTGCAAATATCGAATATGGAAAACGTGCAAAGTGGTGTTATATCTTCAACCGGAAATAGTTACAAATATCGATGAAGATTCAGCATAATGTTCTGAATAGAACACAAAACAATACCAAAAATCACCAATCTTTGGGGATCGACTAAAAATTTATTATTTTAGGCCAAAATAAAATAATTTACCTGGCATTTTTTTCTTTAGAAATTATTATTTTAATCGACTACAAGTGTAGCCGAATTTATAATGAAAAATATCTAAGATTTTCATAGCTACAAGTTCTCATGGGTCAAAATAAGTCTTATTATATTTATTTAAATCATTATGACAAAAAATTATTTCGTCTCATACCGTGCCATTACGGCACGGGTTATTTCTAGTCAATCTTGAGATACAATTGCCATTGCTTGAGTACTGTAGACCATGATGTTGTTGAGCTTAATCTGCATCGGCAGGCATGTATAGAAATAGTGAGCAACATATTCTGGGCTTTGAAGAGACTATCTGCGGTTGAGGGATTAACTTGCACTAGGTTTTAACCAAAATTGTTGAGCAAAATCTTTATATAAGACAAAGCGGAAAAATTTTTTTTAAAAAAATCAATGATAGTTTCTTATACCGCAGACATCAAATCTACATATCTATTAGAGGTTCAATAGTATGGATTCCTAAAATCTTGGGAGTTTTCAGTCATGGGTGTAGCGCCCCCAAAGCTAGCAGTTGACTAATCCAAGAGATTAACTAAATAAAGAGGCACTAATAAATCTAAATTATATATTTAAGCATTCAATTAAGAAATATGCTACAAAACTTAACCCAAAACTAGCCCTGCTCTGAAATATACATATATATATATATAGAAACTCCTCTCAAATGATACATATACAATAGTCATTTGGTTTACAGATAGAATAAACAACATAATAAACATCGCCGAAGTTAACCAACTAACAGACTCATCTCCTCGAAGCTTCTTCTGCGCAACTCTGATCTGTCTTTGAAACTGAAAGTGGGAATGAGTGAGCACATCATCCCTAAAAGGGGTGCCAAGTAGAAATAACATTTAAATTTCAAGTAATCACTAGAATGATCTGGAAAACAGTACATGTTTTTCCTAAACATTAAAAAGGCAACTAATTCACAGAAATAAATAATCATGTATATGGAACTAACTCATTCTTCAAACAATGTATATATTGGTGTCCACCAGTTCCATACCTCCACACCTATTAGGTAATATTGTGGTGTATCGCCCTAGCCATAACATAAATGCTGAAAGTAAGTATGTATAAATGAAGGAGCAGTATCCTATATACCACAGATGGAAAATCTTATTTTCCAAGCATTCAAATGGAAATTCTTATTTCCCAAACCATTCATAGAGACAAACAAAGCATTACAGCTCCTTTCCAAACCATGGAAAGATTAAATGAATCAACAGAACGTTTCGAATTTAAATTAAACAGTGTATTGAAAGCACAACCAGATAATGCATGAATTTGATAAACATAAACTCTTGTAAAAGAAAACAACAATAATCACAAAATAGCTAAATGTAAATTCCCACATCTTTTGATGACAAGCCACGCCTTCCTCGAGATCCACGATCCACTGGTTCATCCTTTGAATCGATCATTGTCAATAAGATTAACTGTTATTCACACAAGAACTCTAAGAATCTAGCCAAAATGGCTCACACAAGAATCACACAAGTCTATCTAATAGTTCTAAGTCCATTTATGGTTATACACCTTTTCATTATTTATCTTTAGCATATCTAAAGGTACACTAATTCAATTAGATTGTTTCCATAGTTCATTATCTAAGTCTTATGAATATCTACAACTTTGTAAAAGACACTAAAGACTAATTCAGACCATAAGGGTCAAATACATCAAAATAGGAAAACTAAATCTAAGCCCAAGTTCACTAACCAAGCCCATTACACAAGGCTTGGTCCACTAGGCCAACTAACGGTCTCTAACAGTCAAAAGGGTCAATTAACGGTCAACGTCCAAGGTCAGGTCAATAGTCAAAGTCTAGTCTGGTTAAGCCAAGTCAAAGCCTGGTCAAAAGGTCAACTGAGTCAAATCCGGTCAAATCCTAATTACTGAGTTAACTCACACAACTAAGTTGACTCGTTGAATCAGATAAGTCACATAACTGACTGGGATGACTGACAAGCCTAAGTTCAATTGCAGCTTCATTTCCTACAGCATAACCTTCTTATTTATCATACAATTCTACAATGATTATTCACATCAACTTCACCAAATTACATCTATAATTTTCTTCATCACAGAGATACAATCAATTCAGATAAACTTCATAATTTAACCATTATCGTAAGCTCAGCTTACCTGCAATAGCAGTTCCAAGCTTTCATAACAATACTCCAAACCACTACTTACAATCCTTAATCATTCATATAACAGTTTCAATTCAAATAACCTCGCACACTCAAATTGAGTCTCTACCAGTTCACAAGTTCCAACTGTAACTTAATTTCATATCCACCATTTCCAGCTCTTCTTACCTCAATCATTAGTTCACTCAAAACAATTTTTAAACCTCCACCAGCCACTCATATTCCCTGTAACTTCAACCACACTAACATTATAACTTCAAATGCACATCTTGGATCATTCTCAGTTTCATAACCATCTCAAAATACCATACCTCACCAAACCCACATTTCCTGTAAAATCTCATTCATTCAGACTATCCGATAACACCTACAGCTTCATATACACAAAAAACACCACCATTCTCTAGCCACCAACACTAATTTGCAACTCAATCAACAATAACCGGAATCTTCAGGAACAATCTTAATTCATCTATAGCTTCTTACTCAGGAACCCTAATTTCTGATTTGTGGGAAAACAAGAACAAACCCTAATTCATAATTCTAAGTTTCACAATTAAACTGAAATTAGGACTCCATATAATTGATCATACTTCAATCTAAACAAACCCATCTAAGATTCATCAATCCTTATTCCATTTTACTCAAGACAATTTCAAATTAGCGAAACCCTAAATTACCTTTTAATTTTGATTCTTCATCAAGAAAGCTTCACATCGTCAATAAAACATCAACCCATTCGATCTTCACCCACTAAAAACTCGAAATCATCATCATCATCTTTATACAGACCTAATTTCAAATCCAGAAAACCCCAACTTATTTACAAAAATACAACACCCAGGTACGGTACCGGGGTGTGGCTTACCCAGGCTGAACATCCCCCCCCCCACCCCCACCCCCACAAATTTTGTAAAAACGTATTTTGTCTATACCATTTTCAACATTCCTGAAAATTATCCCATGCGTATATTTGAAATACCCATTATAGAGTTATAAAGTTAGGGCAACCATAAGTTGAATCTTTTTTTTGATGCTTATGATACTTTGATGTTACGTGGAATTCATATGAGGAGATAAGATACTTGCTAACATGATCTCATCCGTTCAAAATTTTAAATACCAAAGAAAAGAACACAGGGTCATGCTAAGTCGCCGAATTTTCACCTATTCTGAGTCTTATTTAAATGAGGTATTACAATTTTATTCAGATAACACGTGTGTTAGTGCTTGTTCTTGTGTTCCCTCTACTTGGTTTTTTCTAACTCCACATGTTTTTAACCAGGCTATGAAAATTAAATAGCAAAGGATGTGAAGTATAAAAGAACAACTCCCATTTCTTCTTGTCGAGCTACTTAATCAGTTATCCTCGGTCCAAAATAGTACACTAAACCGCTAAATTAGATGTCACTGCTTTGTTGGTTAGTGCTCTTTTTTTCCCCTTCCTCCGCAGATATAAGTATACTGAAAAAATTTAGACGTATGAGCACATAAAACATTTAAAAAAGATAAAAAGAACGGGATCGTGGCAAAAACGACAGCCACCTCTGAGCAATGCGTTCATGAAATAACTCCCAAAAAGAGTTGCGTCACGGCAAAAACGGCAGCCATCCCGAGCAATGTGTTCCGGAAAGAATTCTCCAAATTGAAACCTGATATGGAGATAAGAAAAGACAACACGTTGTATCACGTAATGTAGACGCATTTATCAAATGTTACAATGGAAAAGAAAATAAAGTATTGTGAAAAAAAAATTTAGCCCCCAGACCTAGAATCCTGGTTCCGTCGCTGGCTCAAATATTCTCTTCTCTAACTCGGAATCAAAAACACTAACTCAATATTCAACACCAGTAACCCACTCTTGATTTTTCTCCTCTTACTTGTTCTCCAAAATCGCCAGACGAAAGACAAAGGAAGAGCAAAAGAAGAAAGAAGAAACGAGAAGAGAGAAGAAGAGATAAGAGAGAAGAAGAAAAGAAAAGACCACTTGAGGATAAGGCCGACGATATTTACTGAGGCACACGGAATATTAGACATGGGCAGCCAAGTCGGTCTATTGAGAAATGATAATTTTACCCTTCATACTAATCCAACGATATCTTCTTCGTCCAATATCCGAATAACACGTTCGAGTAGCCCATTTCGAATAAATTTTAGAGATCTATCTAGTGGTACTAGATTTGTATCTAGATCGTTGTTAGATTAATTTTTATTAATTAATATCCGTGTTAAACTAATCGAGTTGTTATCAGCTAATTCGTCATTTGACCGGTCTAACAACGTTGACGAACTTGAGGATCTTTACAGTGGGATACTCATGAATCTGACTAATTTGTGCTGCAGATTTGGGCATACCAATTACATAGCATTCTCCACTACCCTCCACCCTCGTCAAATTACCTTGTTGCACTCTCAGCTGCATGTTGAGCACTACTGCCAAACCCAAAATTAGCATGCACATCTGCAAATGGGTTACTGGTATCTTGTCCAATGGGTGCGGGCTTGGGTTGATTAAAATGTTGTCGAAGACGATCCACCGGAGAATCCATCAACAATTCATGCAAAACAGCGCCCGGTGGTCGATCTTCTTGCAAATCCTCCTCAAGCTTCACCTTAATATTATGCTGCAAATCGTCCAGATACCAGGAGAAATCTGCTTCAAACTCAGGAGACTCACAGCCCTGTAGAAAAGGAATCCCATACGGCAGCCGAGTTATACAATGCTCTCGAGGATACCAATGGATTATTGGTTCCTCCTCAACCTCAACCATCTTTCTTTTTCCCTTTCGATCATCACCAGTCCTTATTTCAGACATCGTATTTGGAAGTACCAGAAGCTCGATTTCTTTGGAGATTTTGTCGATGGAAGATCAACAGGGCGAATGAAATTACTTCTCTCTTCAACAGAAGAAAAATTAAAGAATAAAGGAGACAGTTCTTGGGGTCTTTCTTCTTTAAATGAAGACGGTTTCCAAAACGAAACCTCTTCCGTATCCCACACTTCTATCCCTCCTCCTGTCGCTTCACTTCTCCTTTCTATAGAGCATCAGTACCTATAATATACGGATTTCATCCAATTTAAGATTGAACCAACTAACACTTTGTGACTATGTTTGATAGATGGCATCTGGAAGGAGAAATTTCTTACATTTGGAAACATGGAAACTTCGGCGCCAATAACTGCCCCAACTTCCTTCACACGCACCAGTCACTCAATTTTGATTCAGATAGAAATCTACCCAACTCAGCTAGCGGTCTTTCTGACTCAAAAAGATTTCTCGACTGACTGGAATCTCTCAAAGCAAAACTTCTCTGGCCACAAACCAACTAGCAAAAGTTTTGGACAACTTATATCTGACAGGCTAAGTATCTCCACCTTTACAATAATACAAAATATCTTTCAAATTCTTGCGCATGCTCACCATGATAACTTGTATTTTACTGAACATCCTTTGCATTCCAGTAGAAAGTACATGAGAAACTCTAACCTTAATTATAATAAGCTATGCTCTAGTTTTTCTTGCTATGACAGGTCACTCTCACAAGGCTTACCAACAATGCCAGTAAAGCCAACCATTTCAGGCATATGACTCTCTGGGCTAGCACATAGTTTTTCTACCTTTCATCAGTTTGGAGTAGGACCCTAAAAACCCTTCAGTACCTCATCCAACAAGAAATCCAAAGCCAAACCAATTTTAAAACCTATCTCACTAAGATTCTCACTGATCAACTTATACAAAATAACAAAAAGTACTTTCAGAGGATCTCTTACATACATCACAAAATTCAAATTAAAGTGCTGAGCTCTAGTACTTATCTTATCATCTCTCCATCCGTCTATACCTGCATCACTACACAAATTTATTCCATGGCCTCCTCTTCAGGAACCAAACCTTCTGATCCAGTTGAAAATCTAGTTAATCAAATGAATTACTCTCTAAATATTCCTGAAGATCTATTTCCTAAAGTTTTCATCAATGGTGAGAATACTCTACCAAAAAAGAAGGAAGACTGGAAATGGGTTTTCATTGGCAGATATTGTAGCAAGACTTCTCATGATACTAGAACTATCTCAAGATATCAACTCAAACTGGGAGCTTAGAAGGAATGTTGAAGTTAACCTTTGGAAGAAAAGAAGAAACTACTACTCAATCAAGCTTGGTAGCATAAAAAACTATAAAGTGTTCAGGAAAGGAGGAACTAGGGGAATCTTTGACAAACTCTTTGTGCTAACTGAAGTTCCTCCATCTGGACCTGACTTCATCGATGAAGCAAACTTTTACAAGGTTTGGATTTGGTCTTTAGTTAAAATAATCCCAAAACACATAATACCTGACATCAAAAACATCATGAACCAGTTGGAATTTATCAGGATTCAAGGAAAGCTTATGGAAGAGATGATGATGAAAAGAATCTTGAGGTTTTCCTAACCATTGATGTAACCAGGGCTCTGAAATATGGTATCAATGTTTATGAGAACCCTTCAACTTCATACTGGCTTGAAATGGCTTATGCTCTAAATGGTATTGCTTTCTGCAAAGTTTGCAGAATCCTTGATCATCCTGGACCTCTCTGTGAGGTAAAAAAAGTGCAACCTCAAACCAACCCTCAGCACAACCACCCCTCAAACTTTAACAATCAATACCCATCATCTTCAAATAACCAATACCCCTCATCTTCAAATTCTCCTAAAAAATCCCACACTCCCAACAACTCCAGCTCCAGCAGTCCACAAGCACCCATTAAAATTAGACATTACTCTGATAAGGATGCAACTGATGAATTTTCCATCAAGATGAGAATAGCCCAAAGACAGATTCTTCTAAAAAACAGCCGTGAAGAACTTGATGGACCTGAGAATTACATTATCTTCAAAGCTGGCCTGCACCAACCTATACAAGGAGAAATACCTACTACCAACTCTGAAGCCCTTGTTCTCCAAAAGAAGCATAAAAAACTCATTGAAAGCTATAAAAAAAAAGAGAGGTTACAGAAGAAGAAAGGAATCCACATCAAAACTGCAGCTATAAAACTAAATTTTCCAACTACTGCTGGATTGGAAATCTCTTATACCCCTGAATACTCATTCCCAAAAGTTAATAATCCACAAAAATATCCCATCCCAAATGCTTCTCTCCCAACTGCTTTTGTCATTGGACCCTTCCTATCTGAAATTCAACAAAAAATCAATGAGGACTTCAATAAACAGAAATAACTGCTTTGGGAAAGAAGGAAAAAAGAGTTCAAACTCAAAGATGTGGATACTAACCTTCACCCGCAATTAGTTGATCTCAAAGTAAAGCTTCTGCAACCAGAGAACACTACTGGAAATCATCGTCTTACCTGGGAGCAAATTCAGCCTCCAAAAAGGAGCAATACTCAGTCAATACAAATGGAAGAGGACCATCTGAAAGACAAGACTACTGGTGGCCTTGAGGGAGCAAATCCTTTTTCTCCAATCTAGGTATGGACCTCAATTCTCACCTTAAGTTTCCAGCATCTTCATCTATATTCTTATAAAATTTTCACTGGTAGGAAAAATTTCATCATCATTAGCCTAATCATCTATATTTTCACTATCCAACTTAGCTATCACTATGAAGGATACACCATCATCATATTCACATGCCCAAATGTTTCTTATTTCTTATTTTACTCTAGCTTGGAACTGTCAAGGTTTAGGACAACCACATACCATAAAACAACTAAACAACATGCTAAACAAGTATAATCTTGACATAATTTTTCTTTCAGAAACTAAACACCAGTCCAAGAATTTAAAAACTACTCTTAGCAAAATAGGAGTCACAAATTTCTGGTTTGTAGAACCTAGAGGTAAATCCAACACTGCTGGTGGGCTTGTCTTAGCTTGGAAAACTAATCTGAAAGTAACTATAGAGGATTTCTCTAACTACCATATTAATGCTTCTGTTGAACCTATAGATAATGAACCTTGGATTTTCACAGGTTACTATGGTAATCCTTATACCACTCTAGATAAATTAAACTCTTGGAAAATGATAGAAAACACTCGCACTCAGAATACCCTTCCTTGGTTGATAATGGGTGACATGAACTTTGTTTTGCATGATTATGAAAAATTCAGCCAACATCCCATTGATTCAAATGAGGCTAATTTTTTTTTGGAGAAAATATAGGAAGCAAATCTTACTGATCTTTGCTTCACTGAATGTCCCTTCACCTGGACCAACAAAAGAGTTGGTATTCACTTAACTGAACAAAGGCTTGACAGAGGCCTTTCTTTTGAAAGATGTCTTGACATTCACCCAAATTCCACCATTTCAAACCTCCCTGCCATTGGATCTGATCATAACCCCATTCTTCTCGATACCAATCCTACCTGGAAACAGGGTCACATTCCCTTCAAATTCTTTGGTCCTTGGCTTGATCACAAGGATCGCAAAGAAATCATTGCTGATTGTTGGAAGGCTCACCACAAAGGCTCTCTAGCCATTAAGATAGCTATAAAGTTAAGAGATGTCAAAATTAAGTTGAAGAGATGGAACAAAGAGGTTTATGGCAACATCAAGACACAACTTGAAGAATGCATCAAGCAGTTGGATTGGGTTACTAAACACATCTTCACCAACAATAGAAAGCAAAAAACCAGGTGGAACATTGGAAAGACATTCAAGAGAAATTCTGGAAGACAAAAAGTAGGGGCCAACTCATCAAGCTAGGTGACAAAAACACCAGCTTTCCACATCTCTGCCAAGAAAAGATATAGAAGAAACAAGATTGTCTCCATTCAACAAGAAAATGGTACATGGTAGCACAATAGTAAAGAAATATATCAATGTTTCACCAACCATTTTACCAATATGGCTACAGCTGAACCCATAACTATCAAGACCTCTCTCATTAACCTCATCCCCACTACTATCACCACCAATGAGAATACCAATCTTCTAAAAATCCCTGATGCCATAGAAATTAAAAACATTCTTTTCAGTATGAATGGAGAAAAATCCCCAGGTCCCAATGGTTTTCCTCCAAACTTCTTTCGATCTAATTGGGAAGTTGTTGGGGAAGATATCACCAATATAGTTCAAAACTTCTTTACCTCTGGCTTCATTCTTAAAGAGATGAATTCTACATTCATTTCCCTCATTCCCAAAACTGATAACCCTACTACCCCTGCTCAATTCAGACCTATCTCTTCTTGCAATACCACCTATAAAATTATATCTAAAATGCTTGCTCAAAGACTCAAACCTCTTCTACCCAAGCTCATTTCTCCTTTTCAATCTTCTTTTATCCATGGCAGATAAATTTCTGACAATATTGCCATTTCCCATGAAATTATTCATCATATGAACACTAGACAAGGGAAAAAAATGAACTAATGGTACCATGGGAATCAAGATTGATATGGCTAAAGCCTTTGACAGAGTCAACTGGGACTTCGTAATTCAGGTGATGAAACAGATGGGATTTAGCAGCCAATGCTGTAACCTCATTCACCAATGCATCTCCACCACCAGTCTTGCTGTTCTCATTAATGGCTCTCCTGGAAACTTCTTCAATCCTTCAAGAGGTCTCAGGAAAGGAGACCCTTTATCCCCCTATATTTTTCTCTTCTGCATGGAGGCCCTTTATAGATATCTTATCTCTGCAGAATCTCAAGGTCTCATACATTGAATCAAACTTTACAATAATGCCCCTGCTATCAATCATCTCCTCTTTGCTGATGATTGTATGATATTCTGCAAAGCCAACATGTCTGAATGCAACAATCTCATCAAGATTTTCCGAGAGTTTGGCCAATCCTCTGGTCAACTAATCAACTTTGCCAAATCATGGATCTTCTTCAGTAAAAACACATTTTTAGATATGGAAATTGTTATTAGTGAAGCCATGCAGGTTTTAAGAATTAACAGCACTGATAAATACTTGGGATCTCCTCTATTCACCAACAGAATCAAGATTCAATCCTTCAAACCTTGTGTGGATAAACTGAGACAAAGGTTTGGTGGATGGAACACAAATCTTTCAACAGCTGGCAAAGTTACCTTAATCCAAACAGTCACTTCCACCTCAAGTGTCTACCAAATGAACTGCTTCAAGATACCCAAAGGAACCTGCAAAGAACTAAATGCTATCCAAAGGGATTTCTTCTGGAACAAGGAGCAAGATAAATCTAAAGGATTATACTATATTGCTTGGGATGTTGTCAACAAACCTAAGGAGCTAGGTGGCTTAGTCTTCAAAAATATGGAATTCTTCAACCTTTCCATGATATCCAGAATAGCATGGAGATTAGTGAAAGAACCAAATTCTCTCTGGAGCAATACTATGAAAGCTTCTCATTACCCCAACCAGGAGATTATCAGAATTGACACTAAACCAAAGGCAACTGACTCTTGGATATGGAAAGGAATCCTAGAAGGCATATCCTGCATTCAACAAAATTACATTTGGAAGATTGGAAATGGATCAAAAATCCATATCTGGGAGGACAGATGGATAGAAGGATCCCATTGCATTATACAAAAACCTCCCCTTTGCCCCCCTGACCTCATAACTGTTAATCAACTTTTCACTATCCATGGAGAATGGGACCAAAATCTCATAGCTCTTTGGTTCACTCAAGACACCCAAAACCTCATTATCAACACCCATCACAACCCAGACTCTGAAGATAATATAATTTGGAGTCTGACTAATATAGGGAATTTTTCTGTCAAATCCCTGTATGGTAAGTAGATCAATGATAAGTATGAAAATGATGTTATGATTACTCCTTGGATGCATATATGGAACCTAGACACTACTCCAGCTATCCATCTTTTCATTTGGAAGTGTGCCCATGGCATTCTCCCTACCAATGCCAAGACTGTCAGCATCTTACATTATATAGACCCTATCTGCTCTCTATGCAAAAACTCCTCTGAAGATATCACTCATGTTCTTTTATCCTGTCTTGCGGCTTCTGATGTATGGACTCACATCTTTGGGGAGAACCATCAAATCTTCTCTAATTATAGATCCTTTCATGATTGGTTCAATGGTTGGTTCTCTCCAACAAATCCCAGAGCTAATTGGAATGCTACCTTTGCTACCATCTGCTGGTTCATCTGGAAAGCTAGATGTGATCAAATCTTCAGAAACATTCAAATTTCTGTTGCTAAAACGGCTATAAAGATCACTCAACATCTTTGTACCTACAACAGGGTTCTTCACAATCCTGGGCATATCCTAAATAGTTACTTCCACCACATAAAGCCAAATGTCCAGAACACAAACTCCACCAGTCTGAACAACAATCTTGGAAGAAATCTTGGCATCACTATTAGCATTCATATTCAACACATGAACAATGGAATAGCTAATAGTGATCCTCTTACTTATACTAATTTTGCTCTCTTGGTTGTTTCTTTTACAGGTCAATGCATGGGAGCTAGAAGCATCAAAGACTACACAATAGGTCTCAGCAGCTCAGACAGAGCAAGTAGAGGATCTCAATTAGCACTGAATTGGGGAGAAGAGCTGCACCAGCAACACATAGACTATGCAACAGCAGAAGAATAAATTCTACAAACCATTCAATCTCTTTATCAAACTCAAGTGCAAGAACGATTCCAAGGAGATCATCTTCAAAATACTGACAGAAGAATTGATCCAATTGATTTTTTCTTGGGAAGGTTGATCAAAAGAACATCTCAACAGAATATAACTACTGCAAATTTAGCTAGGATAGCTAGAAATTCTACTTCCTTCCAGAACTTCAACTGGAAAGGTCCTAATCTCGTATCTCTTTTTACTATGCTACAACATCCTACAAATATTTATGAAACATTGGATCACTGTAATAATTCCAACACTAGCATTGTTAGAGATCTCCTCTTGATGGATCATCCTGTTGCCGGTCCTGGCATGGCTGATACGATGGTTGTAACTCGGGATGAAGTGCTCAGTTGAGCCCTTCTCTCTTTTTTCTATAAAAAAAAAGACTTAATCATTGAAACACTTAATTGACAAAGATTTGATTTTTTTATAAACTTAACAATGAGTCAGGAAAAAATTCTAATCAATACCATTCTATGAAACCTTACCAAGTTCACTTTAACATTTTTAAAGTGTAATGTTATTTGATGTTTTCGGTATGTTTGATTGATTTGTGATGGTTAGTCCAAACACGATTCGAATTGGTGTCCAGAGGACGCAACATAAAAAATTAAGTGATAGAACATGAGTCACTGGGATAAAATGGGCACTTCAAAGTTAAATATTCACATGAGTAGATCGCACACACCGTTAAAGGTTATATATTTGTCAAAGTTTAGGTTTTAGAGCATCTACAGTGGGCGAGTATAACCAAAAATTTGGGATGAGATCGTAACACAGTGGGACGGAGTAAAGATCAAATCCCAACCAAAGATCAAATTCCAGACCAAATATGGTCGCGACCAAATCCCAAATTCTAATATAGTCGGGCGTAAATTTAAAGTACGCTTGTTGCTGGGCGTAAATTTAATGTACGCTTGTTAACGGGCGGAGATTTAAATTACGCCCGATGAAAATTCAAATTAAATAAAAAAGAAAAAGAATGAGGAAAGTTACCAAAAATGGGGCGGACTTTTAAAGTCCGCCTGATGAAATTTTACGAAAAAAAAATGGGACGGACTTTAAAAGTCCGCCTGACGAAATTTTAATCATGTACCGTTGCGTCACAACACGGACTAAACCCAAAATTTGGTCTTTTTTTTTGATCTTTGATCTTTGGTTTTGATCGCACCACTGCAGTTGCTCTTAGGGGGTAAACTACACTAGAATTCACAATTTGGGGGGAAACTATATCACTAATTCGTTTAGGGGTAAACTCAAAAACCCAGAAAATAATTTAGAGAAACATGTGAATCGCTGGTGGTAATTATTTTTTGATAATAGACATAAGAGACAAAAATATGAGTTTATTTTTAGCAGGGACAATTTCAGCTATTATTATCTTCTTGTCATTCACCGAACAAAACTTATTAACTCAGTGGATTCACTCACCATTTCATCATCTGAAAACAAAAACCATACTTTTCAGACCCCCTAATCGCAGAAAGAAAAGTAGAAGAAAATCTCCATAAAATCATCCGAATTTCCCGCACGTTTCAGTATTGTCTATCTTTAGCAAATTGAAACAGAAAAATTCCACCCAAAAAATACCTTTTTCATGGGAGGAGGCATTACCCTGAACTTTTATCACCACCATGGCGGGTTTCCTCAGCTCATCTCCCAAAACCACTGATGGTCCTCTAAATCCAGCGATCAAACCCATACCTGGTTTTGTTGATCCTCCTAAACCCATCGGTGGTTTTCTCTTGTTACTCATATTTCTTCATTCTCTGTTATAATAATTAATTAAAAAATTGATTTGTTTTTTTCTTGATTTTTGTTAATGGCTTCGGTGTTTTTGTATCACGTGGTGGGAGATCTGACTGTTGGTAAACCAGAATTGGTTGAATTTACAGAGAATGAAAGCGTTGAATCAGCAATTGCAGCAATTAGTAAGTGTACTGAAGGTGGGATACCTGTTTGGAAGAAGAGAACGCAAATGGTGGGTATGGCTGAGAATTCCGAGATGAGACAACAAAGATTTGTGGGTATTATCAATTCTCTTGATATTGTTGCGTTTCTGGCTAGAGAAGATTGTTTGAAAGATCAAGACAAGGCTATGAGAACTCCTGTTTCTGATTTTATTATACCTAATAAATCATTATTGAAGGAGGTTGATCCCGGTACAAGGTGAGAATTTTATTTTTAGATTCATTTGAATCTTTCTATGACCTGATTTTTCTATTTACATAAATAAACAAGAGAATAATCAAAACTTAGGACTCCATGACACTCAAAGCTACTATATCACCAAATCAAACTAGATTAACTAACAGGGCTCAATCACATGGGAAATACTTAAGTTAGGGCAAACTTGCAGCGCCACTGAATTTCTAACTATGTTTTTGTTTCGATCCGATTCATGGGTTTCTCTTGCTTCTTTGTTTCATTATTATTATTATAGTTTTGTGATCCTCATATGAGGTTTCTTGAGAGGTGAATTGGTGAGGTTTTCATGCTTATCCATTTCTCTAGTTTAGATTTTATTTGGTCGAATTTGAGATTTATGAATCAATTTGGTTCAGTTATCATGTTTTTCTAGATGTTTAATGTGTGGATTGGATTTGATGGTGTTCATTTTTTTACACATTTCAAGGTTATGGAGTTGGTACTTGAGATAAATGCTATCAATGGCGTAGTTCTAGATCCGTGTCTAACTCTCCAATCATCTCAAACTCACACACTTCGACTGTCTCTGATTCTCCTCCTTTATCAATCATTTTGATATTTGATTGTTCTTACTCTTTTGTGGCTTTAAAATTATACTTTTCTCATCAAACTTCATTGAATACTTGTGCACATATTGAGTGGCTTTGAAACTATCAATGATGTGGTTTTTATGGTTTTATATTTGTTAAGAAAAAGATAGATTTGTTTTAGAGTTAGGTTGGATGCCATGTAGTCCAAACAAACGACTGTTTTGGTGTGAAGTTGATGTGAATATTCAAATTATTCTGATAAATATAGATTATATTATACGTGCTATATTTACTTGATTTTACCATTTTTACTTGTTTCTTGTGATTGCGGTTGTGTTCGAGTCTTGTACTGGTGTGGGTCTATATCTCGTCACTTCTACAGGAGAACTCTCATTATTGGTCTCCATTATTGAGGTTTGAGTGTAGCGGTTAATATTAAAAGTTGTTATATCTTTGACAGAATCCAAGCATGTTTAAATTTATGATATGTTGTTTAAAATAAACTTGAGCTGATTGAGGCAGTATATTACTATATTATATTTGAATTATACAAAGTCCTATATGTTGTGTTTAGTTTATTCTAGATGATATATGCTTGATGTAATATAGTTCCTGTGAACTCCCAATATATTATAAAACAATTTGATATTTCTAGGCAATCTAAAGAAAGGTAGCATCTGATCACTTGTGTATATTATCAGTAACGTGAATTAACAATATGAGTAAACAAAATACAACTTCCCCAGAAAACTTCACCAATTAGACACATCCTTATATTTTTTGTTTTCCCCCGAATCGTCATAGCCTTCAGCATTTTATTTTTCAATTAAAATGTTTCAAAGTGATGGCAGTAGAGCTTTATAGTTTACACTTACTTCTAGTCTTCAGGTCATATATTTTCTCAACATTAGTGATGAATTTGACATACTAATCTCAACAAAGGATTCTACCTTCTGTCTAAATTTATTTTTGGAGTTACTCTGGATTATGGTGCCTTCTGTTAATTCTTCTTTACTGTGACTGAACTCTTTGTGAAGATTGATAGATGCATTGGAGATGATGAAGCAAGGAGTTATGCGCCTCCTTGTTCCTAAGAGTGTGGCATGGAGTGGTATGAGCAAGCGCTTCTCGATTATTTACAATGGTAAATGGCTAAAGAATCTGGATCCATCATCCATGGGAAGCAGCAATATCTTAACAGGCAGTAGCAACCGCTCGTCCACATCTTCTCCTGCGTTTCGTGAGACCAAGTTCTGCTGCTTATCTAGAGAAGATGTGATTCGCTTCCTTATTGGCTGCCTCGGTGCTCTGGCTCCTCTTCCTCTCTCCTCTATCTCGTCCCTCGGAGCTGTGAACTCTAATTTTCACTTTATTGAGGCACTATTGCCGGCACTAGAAGCTACCCGTAAGGTCCCCCAATATCCGACAGCAATAGCTGTTATAGAGTCCACAGATGGGCGAAAAAAGATCATAGGTGAGATTTCAGCTTCCAACTTATGGAAATGTGATTACTTAGCTGCTGCATGGGCCTTAGCCAACTTGTCGGCAGGCCAGTTTGTAATGGGAGTTGAGGACAATATGACTCCAAAGTCTTTTCCGGATATGTGTTTGAATAATAATGATGGTGCTGCTGGAGCAAGGGTGAAGAAATTCTCTAGTAGGAGTGTTGGGTTCTTTAGCAGCAACCCAATGAGTCCATCTGCTGGAGGGCGGAACATGATGTTGTATAGAGGGCGGAGTGCACCATTGACATGCAAGGTCACAAGCTCGTTGGCTGCAGTGATGGCTCAAATGTTGTCTCATAGGACAGCACATGTCTGGGTGACGGAGGCTGATAGTGAGGATGATCATGATGAGACTTTGGTTGGGGTGATTGGTTATACTGATATCCTTGCTGCGGTGACCAGGCATCCTGCTGCATTCTTTTCTCCAGCTTCTTGAGTTTTGAGTAACTGGATCTTATTTGGTGTAGTGGCAGAGAGATTTGTTGCTTTTTCTTCCGTGAACAAGTCCAATATATATCTTTTCTATTTGCTTTGTTTTTGATTCTTTTCTCCAACTTCTTGATGATGCTGTTGTATTCATACAAGCTGTATTAGTTGGGTTTGGATGCTGTTTTCGATTCTTTTATTGTGGCAAATAATGGATTCTAATGTAAGTGTTACTGTATCTCGCCAGCATAAATCTGTGCCAAATAATGGATTCCAAGTTTTCTTCCCAGAAAACTTGCCCATGGCTCTCTGTGTTCACTCGGAAAAAAGCTAGTGTATTCTCTATATTCTGACAAGACAGCTTTAGTTTTGGATTCCAATTAGAAGAATTATTGAATTAACTCAGGAAAGTTGACCAAATTTTAACCTTATTTCAGGTTTTCTGATGCCAAACCGGCTATCAACTGTACAATCCCACCTCACACCCTAATGTCCTCCATTTTCACCTAGAACTGAAGAATACCATACCATAAAACAAAATGCTATGGGCTATTAAACTTGTACTATGAGTAGCAAACAACTAAAAACATAGGAAGGAAGACATCCGAGTATTTGAGTGTAGCCTTTTCTTTTCAAAGAATACAACCTGAAGTCCCAGAAGGCACTCATGTATGTTTTCTGTTTTTAGGATGGACTGGTGCAAGATACTTCAGGCTGGAATACTTAGGATGACTCGGGGCGATATATAATGATTTCTTGCTGCTTGAAATACCGCCGGTCTTCTTCATCCACAAGAACAAGATTCAAATAGTATTTGACACTGAATTTGTTGTTAGTGTTGCGATATGTTGGTGTCAGTTCATATGGACTAAGAAAGAGTCTAACTGGAATCGATTCTCCTGAAAAGTAGAATAAGCAGAGAAGTCAGATGCCATTTTCGAAATTCTAGACATGTCACA
Source organism: Papaver somniferum (assembly GCF_003573695.1). NCBI lineage: Eukaryota > Viridiplantae > Streptophyta > Magnoliopsida > Ranunculales > Papaveraceae > Papaver > Papaver somniferum. The sequence goes on from NW_020622934.1 coordinate 6,504,531, forward strand.
GGTACATGATTTAAGAAATGCAAGTCAAATTCAACTGAGTAATGGAAGTAACCAGCGCAGATAGGTGGGCAAGAGCCCACTAACTGAACACTCTCTGGTTATTTAAACTTCCTACATGACCTTTTTCTAACATTTTTAACACCCAGAACTGGCAAAAAAATATTAATCAGGTCTAAGATAAGAGATCAATCTCTTCAAGATACAATCTGATCGACAAGGGGATTACTCTCGCATCATATATGGGGCAGGAGAAAACAATCAAAACGTCAAACACTACATTGAGATTAAGAGAACCAAAACAAATCAGATAAAGAAAATACCTCTGACTGGAGCGCCATCCATCAACTCAAATTTTGCAAGGGTCTCTGTCTCAACATATGTATTAGCTCCTGATCCTGTTGACTCTCGGCGTCTGATCTCAAGCTCCATATTTTTTATCTTGATTCTCACAAGTAGAAAATATATTTTGCCAATGATAACATCCTTTAAATGATACCTAGACAATTAGCAAAGAATTTTTTTTATTACCTTATACTATTCGACTGCATTAGAAATATATCAGTGAGGAGGTATATATAAAAACTCAAACATGAGAATGTACGACTTACTTGCTTTTATTGTACTCAAACTCGATGTGTAGGCAATCTTCGATTCCAACTTCCATCTGTGCAACACATCAGCATAATGCTATAACATATATTAAATATCTCAACATGCAACATTTTGTACAGACTGGTGCAACCTCGGTGTTTCATTTAGTTTAGTGAAGCAACACTTAACAAGAAAGATCATAACAAAAACCGACGGGCAAAGTCGAGCAATAACTTTTTGTGAAAGAATAGCAATAACGTTTTGTGAAAGAACAACAACAATCTTTTCACAAGCTAACGAATTTTTTTACTCACCTTGATGCTGTTGTTGATTGATGGGGGTGGCGTGAAGTTGCGTACCTGAGGAAAGAATCACAATAGACATGAAAGGAAAGAACAAAAAGAATTACTTTATAATATTATTAAGTTGCATTGAAATACCATTCTTATAATAAACATAAGACCAAGCCACCCAAGAACCAAATGCAAGTTAGCGAAATAAACAATGTCAAGGCTTCCAGTATTTATCACATTTTTTTTGATAAGTCCAGATACTAAGACCTTCTGATCATCAGTTTCTGTATCTTTGTTGATAAGGAACAGACTGGGGGAGCTGTGTCGTCTTTCTTAGGGAGTTTACTGACTCATATGTTCTATCTTTATCATGGAACAATCTAATTGAAGCAGATGGCATGACAAATTTATTTACATAGCAAGCTCTCTCACTAAACGAGGATATCCAGACTTTGCAAATAATGTTATTTGTGGTTCAAGATCAGAAGGGAAATGCTACATAAATGCCTTCTCTGACCAAAAAAAAAGTAACTTGGGACACATTGATTGCAAAAATGGCGCATTCAGTGCCTCAGTACAGAATTTAAGTAAATCCGCAAGGTGTAAAATATTGTAAAGAAAAAACGGATTACCACAAAGTCTTGACATTCGACAATGTTGCTCACATAGCTACGACTGATTGTCACTTTCAGAATATACCTGCAAAATTGAACCGCAATTCAAGTCACGGTTGAATATATCACACAGAAATTTGCATCCTGATTCCTAAGTAAAGAAGAAACACAATATTGACATTAGTTGGAAGCTTCAGAATTTATGTGGTCAACGTAGATACTCAGAACGTGAATGTGAACTAATTTTTCAGAATGGCTGACAGCCAGAAGAGGTTAGTTGTGTATTCACAATGTAAAGTTCACTAACCAACACAAGAGCATTCAAAAGATTTGATAAGTAGAGCAGAACTCACCTAAGCCTTACATTAACCCCATTGTATGTCTCATATGGCATTTCAACAGTTGAAAACTCGAAGGGGTAAGTTTTTTTTTCATATATGTCACCAGGAACATCCAGTTCACGGACTGCAATGAGTATGATAAAAGTTAGGGGCCGTTCAATACAATCCAGTCATCTACTTAGATTAACTGAAAATTGAGTAAACAGCTGCTACCAGTGCATTGAAAATGATGGCTAACAAGACTACAGGTGCATCCCCTACGAGGACATGGGAGAAACTCCCTTGTAGTGGCCAACAAGAACCATGACCTTAAAGTCCTCTTACTTGTTTTATCTTTTTTATGTTAATAATCTTACCAGGCCCAACCTTTTCTAAAATAAATGTAAGGAAATTTATTCATTACATTAAGTTAAAAAATCGTATGTGAAAAGCACACTCACCTAAGGAAGTAAAATCGTAGAAGTTTCCTCTATCTAAGTACAGCTCTGCGAAGAAAATTACACTTAGAATCAGAAAAGTGTTATATTGATATAAGGAATATGAAAACACTACAAACTCATGAACAACAACCCAAAACATCAGAATAGCCTGCTAGAGGAAGGAAAAAACATGAATTACATCATTCACATAATCTGCACTTAGTGACTGTTCAGTAAAAACAAGTTAAACCATACAGCTCACTACATGCGTTTAATGAGGTGATGTAGCTTCAGAAGATATGTCTTGTGAAGGAAACCTAAACACTATGAGAACTTGAATCAAGTACACCAACCTATTTGTCCAAGGAGCTCAATTTTAACACCAGTATGTTCGACTTTCTTCCCTTGGATTGGTTCCAAAACAACCTGTAAAAATGTGATATTATTTGGCATACTCTCTTAGTTTCACAGTTATCAGTCCATATTATCTATAAAACAACACATAAACTAAGAAATATGCACACAAAAAAACAACTACAAATGATACCTCTCCAACAATGCTTTCTTGACTTCGGAATAGAGGAACCATTGCTGTTTGACCATTTTCCTTCTTTAATTGTACCTATATCGAATAATTAGAAAACAATAGAAGATTTAGCTGGATCGGAGAGACAATGATGCACCTGAGAAAGAAAGAAATAGTTGATTTTCTAGGGGATGAATTTGATTCTCTCCAATTCCAATGGCGCCGTTGTTTTGTAGTAATTCTAACGGACTGTTATGTGTTTGCTGTTTTTTGAGGTTTCCACCTACTTGCTCAACAAATTTAACAAATGCAGATTGGAGAGAGAATGATGCACCTAAAGAGGTAAGAAAATGAAAATTAACAATGTTGCTTAAGTAGATACCTGCTTGCGAGTTCTTCCATCAACAAAGTTTATAGAGATGTGACAAGGTGACTTGAAAGCTCCAATAAGGTAATTCTGGTTGGAATAAAGAGCTTTATATATTAGTAAATGCTTCTGATTCAGCTTATCCATATTAAACCATGAAAAATAGACTGATAATGAGATTCTTATGAGTCTTACCATTCTTTCAAACCAGATCCTGAATTAGAGCCTTTGTTACGCATAAAACACCTGCATTCATAAAACACTTGCATGTTTACGAAATCAAAAAACAAGAGATTTTGAAGTTCTTCTTCTGTGATCGGTAAGTATGCTGTGATTCAAAATAAGAAATCTCTTTGAAAACCCTAAATCAGGAATAATAATAAAAGAGAAGAAAAATAAAATAAAATGCCTACGGTAACAGATCAAGGCAAAGAGAATACCAATAAGTACGAGATTGGTTTCGAAAACCTTAAATAGGATGATCACAGCTCAAAACTAAAACCCTAATTCATTAAGCACTTTGGAACACGGAGGAAGACTGATGAGAAGCGGATGATTATTCAATTTTGTCCCGTTTTGGGAAGGAGAATTAAACCGGAGACAGAGAAAGAGAAATGACGAGTGGCATTTGTTGTAAAAAAGAAACAGAATGTATTTGTTTTATTTTTTTTCGTAGAAACAAACCAGAAGAGTTCATACTCTTCGTAAACCATGCCAACACTTGACAGAACAAAGTTAGTAAAGTGCTCTGCCACGTGATATTAAGGCTAGGAGCCTTAGACGACATGGCGTGTAGATTGAAATGACCTACGAGGCTAAGGAGCAAGGTCAGTGGAAAATTTATAGTGGGTTTGGACGCAGAATTTATAGGGGAATTACGTTTAGCTCGGTATGATTGATTGTCCAAATTCCTGGAATTACGTTGTCGATGTGATTCATTTTTTCCAGCAAATTTTCCATATGAAGTCCGATCCCTTTCCCTAAGATTTGCCGGGAAATTTATCAAGGGATTTATTATGGACGCACTTTTTTTTACCCCAAATCTCATATACAATTTTAAGATTCTTAGGACGATGCCAAACATCACATGGACTTTAACACAAGAAAATTTTATGAATCCTAGGAATCTCAACTGAGTTACGAAACATACGAGGGATTTACATGAATCCCATAATTTGTAATCTCATAAGATTATAAATTCCTGGAAATTGTGAATTCTACAAACAAAGCCACCATTATTGTTTTATTTTTATTTTTAGAAAAAGAGGTTTCCCTCATATCATATATCCGAAAGTCTCGGAAAACAGTTACTGCTTCATTCAAAGTTTGAATGTTTACATAGATTAATAAAACACCTAGTCTAAAGTTTTTCCAAGTATATTATATTGTATACTTATATAAAAAACTGAGAGTTTTGCTGTCCATATATTACATCAATACGCATAGCTAAAATGAAATGTTAGGCTATATAGTTCATCGAAAACTTGGTCTTAGTTCTAAAATTTGCACTTATATGGTATCTTTGTTCGCTCGTTGTTGCACACTTCCCGATCAGCAGCAGTAGAACAGGTTCAGAGTTGTTTCTAAACCAGATAGTATGTCCACTCTATTCTTTGGCCCATCGGAATGCCGCTTCAGCCCCCTTCATCTCTGATTGTTCCCATGTTGTACAATTTGCAGTGAGTCCTCTGGCTTCTCTGACCGTGCATGTGTAATCACATAAATTTAGCCATATTCCTGCCTTTGTTGATGAGTCCCTCATTGATAACACTATGTTCATTTTCAGAGTCATAGTCGCTGGTTGTTCCCATGTTTGTTGAGTAGTTACTTTCAGATATTAAACATTCATACGATTATAATAGAGGGAATGCATTATGTTGTAAACCTGTTTTTTTACAATCATATAATTATTGATATACTTTGCTATGTTGTCTTCTGTAATTACACTGTTTTGACTTTCCTTCCTAAAGGTAATATCGCACCTTGCTTTACATATATACCAGATAATTACGCTGCACAGAACTTTTCATTTTACTCCGTATCCATCTCTCTCATGATGTTTACAACAATCATTAAGTCATTCATGGAAAGTTATAGCACCATTAGTAACAAACTGCTTATCTAAATTAAAGTGCATCCACACCTGACTTGCAAAGTTGTTGTCAAGGAAATTATAGGTTACCGTAACCTGTCCCTCATTACAACATTTGCAAGTGGTATTTATGTGTGGTAGGATAGTTGCCATCCTCATACTAGTGGGAAGTATAGCATGCACAACTTTCCGTATGAAATTTTTGACAGATGGAGTGATGTCCATGCCCCAAATCTTACTCCAGTTTTGGCTGGTATTACCACTAGAGTTGTTTTGTTTATACAGAGACTTTACAGTGAAAATATCTTTGTCATTTAGTGACTAGTGAGGTGTGTCGTCTTCATCAGTTCCCTAAATGTTTATCTTCTTGATTTTTTCTATGGTCTGATTATCAAAGCAAGATTTAAGTTTATCCAAATCCCGGGAATTTTGTGGAGTGATCAAATCGCAAACTTTTTAATTCCCCGGTTTGATTATGTGGTTTATTCATAGGGTATGTTGTATCTGGGATCCAAGAGTCATCCCAAATATCCACATTTTTACCATTTCCTATCTCCCCAAAACAATATTTATTTATTTGGTTTATCCCAGACAACGACCTTCCCAAATCCAGCTATCTTTCCTCTTCGGTTCACTGTCGATGTGTAAGATATCACAATCAGGGTAATATTTTTCCTTCAAAATGGAAGCACAACGAGAGTATCGGGTCGCTCTTTTAGCCTCCACCCCTTATTAGCCATCATTGCTAAGTTAAAATTTTCCATATCTTTTATTCCCAAGCCTCCTTCTTTTAGATCTTTACAAATCGATTTCCAGTTCTTAAGACAAACCCTTTTTTTCCTTTCTTATTTAAGCTTTTTTCATTATTTCCCTCGTCAATAATCTCTTTGGATTTTTGTTATTTTATCGCTAATTTTTACAAGTATCTTGAAACAATTCATTTGGTACACATATATGGAAGTTTTTACATTTTTTATTGTTACAGTTTTCCCCGCTGTATTATGTTGGGATCCTTTCCATGTAAGCATTTTATTTGCCATTTTTTCCAGTAAAGGCTCACAACATGCTATATTTGATCTACTAGTGAACAACATAGAACCTAGGTATTTATCGTTTAGAGGGATAACGGTGACTCCTAGGATTTGCTTCACTCTAAGTCTAATAGTTGTTTCAGTTTTTGGGCTGAAAAAAAGAATCCTGATTTTGTTCTTTTCAAAAAACAATTTCCTGTACAGAACAAATAATTCGAGGCAATATACAACTAGAGAGATTTGCATAAATTTTATAGAAGAGCTACAATATGTTCACATGCGAAAAATACAATTGACAATTATGGGTTCGTGTTTGAATATGAATACAGAAATGGTGAATGAGGTAAAGACATTCTAATCAATGTACCAAAATGTTTTGTTATATCTGGAGAGTCCTTTGTGTTATGAAGAACTAATGGTGTTCCAAAATTAATTTTATCAAGATATATCAGTCGAACAATGGAACAAATATTCAACAAGTCGGAAGAGGTTGTTTGCAGTTTTTTATTGTGGCCAATTGGACATATATGATTTGGCAATCCTTTTACAGTTAGCTTCAGCTTCATAGTATGAACGTGTGTTATAGAAAGGAACAGATAAATTAATTTTTTGATATGGTGCAATCTGTTAGGTTAGAGTATAAATATAGAAATGTTTAAACTTGCTCTTTCTACTCATGAGGAAACTGAAGACGTATCAGCATCAATGAACACACTATCCTTTATTTTGAGGTTAGTAACAACATGCTTGGCTTGTTTCATTTCTATTATAGCTCTTCCAAGTCGTTATTTATTGAAAACATAACATACAGAGTATAGTTTGTTTACTTGTCTCTAGTGACTTGTCATTATCTTATGATCAAGGAAAGATGTACTAGTTGTTTTATACAACTTTAGTATATAAAGTAACGAAGTATAGTTTATCTATAAGCGTGAATTGACGTTGCACTAGTTGGTAACTTATTATTATATAGTGTGTTTGAACTTGCGAAATAAATTCAACCCTTGGAATTATACATGGAGGAATTTCATATACATAATCTAAGGAAGTGGACTTGCGAAATAATATTTCATACTCGAAAGAGAGTTCTGGACCAATCCTTTTATAGGACCGATCCCTGGTAAGAACCGATCCTTTTTGGCAAGGACCGATCCTTGATTGATATTGTTTGGAGTTTAATATGTATTTTCTTTTTCAATTTGTTTGGTGATGTTAGGGTTTGTACAAACATCAAGATGTATACGAATTGAACTTGAAATGTTCACATAATGTCGACATGGTGATTTGAACATGTGCTAAACTCGTGTTACTTAATGTTCAAGTATTTTCCTTGATTCACAAGGTGAGATCCCGAAACCTTAATATTCTGATATCTTTAACATATTCAGATTTATATGCTTTTCCTATCCCCAAAGGTTTGCATATCTCTTGGTGCTATATTAGTAAGGTTTATGTATGTGTACTAGCTAATATTAGTTTCCAACTAAGAGTGATTTCATATATTGGTTGGATTGCAGTTGGAATTTCGAAAATTTTCATTTTATTACATATCTTAAGGATTTTTGGATTTGGTAATTCCTTGTTGTTCAAACTATCTGTGATCATAACCTACAAATAGTGTAGCTTGTAATCTTACAAACTCATCCCTTGACACACTGCCTAACCGTTTGTATAGAAAGCCAACTCGTTGATAAAGGAGAGTAATCTAACTAGGTGAAATCTCTTGTGTTTTCTTCATTTAAAGTATTCACTGTGACCAAGAAGCTTTTAGTAGTTTCGTTAGTGGGAAACTAAATCATATTGTTATTTTATTTTTTATTTATTGGTTTGATTGACTAACTGTATAGTTATCCTTGATAAATCAAACTTGTTTATTCCACGGTCCTTTTCTTATGATATAAGGTCATTCAAGTTTGTTTGAGGATTGACTATTTCGGATTTATTATGATTCGAGACTTGAAGATAGAAATAATGATCATCCAAAATTAACAAAATCCGTTCTATGTATGATCAATCATTAGTAGGAATCAAGTTGTTTGTACAAGTGATATTTTATAGATTGAAGACTAGAAGACTTTCGACAAATATCGTATTAGTGGAAATATCATGCAAACCGGTTAATTTCTTTTCCTCTTAGAATTGATTGACTTGAGGTTGCATATTGAGATAGATTATTTCTATAATCTTTATCTTGGTATTGATCCTTGATCAAAGGATTTTATACACAATGAGGTGGTTACTGGAACATGTTAGTCCTTTGTTATTTCGGGTTACGATCCAAAGGAGGTGAGACAACAAAATTCTTCACACCGGGTGAAGCGACTTGAGATAGTGGACCCTATCTTGGGATTCATGTGCATAGACCAGGTTGGTTATAGTCGCAGGTATACTGAAGAAATTGAGTAATTATGAGTAGTTTACTTGGTCTCAACTGTAAAACCCTGTAATTTTCTTAATACGAATTTCGCGGCTTAAACTCATTCATATTATTTTATTTAGATTTTAACTAATACTTAATCGGAGCTTCTATTCCACACACTTATTGCAGCACTACTTAGCACTCAACCACATCCCGACCCTAGATTTGGGGATTTTGGTAAAAAGGTGGGTCACAGATTAACAATCTTGACCAATAATACTGGGACACATGGATTTGAGCTGTAAGTAGTGCTGTGATTAGAGCACTGAATAGAATTTCCGATACTTAATTTGTAAAAAAAAATTAATTTGATTATATTAATGATTTCCAAAAATAAAATAATAATTATAAATTTTGATTACGTAGAGATTATGTAGTGTGATTTGTTTTTTTTTTTTGCTAGAATTGGTGCTTCTATGGATTGTTATTAATAATGTATGTCTTGGGTGCATATAGCTAAATAATAGGGTGTATTTATCTAAATAATTTATTCCTTATCAAAACTTGAGTGGTGATAATAAGTTAGCTAGGGTTTTTATAATAAAATACGTGTATAGGAAAAGGAAAAGAAAATCAAAAGTAGCCGTCACTTTCATCTTCTCAAATTCTTCACTTTTGTCTCCTAACACATAAATTCAAAACACTTTTATCAATTATTTTCATCTCTTTTTTTTTTCTCCTACTTCCACAAAACAATAAAAGAGAAAACAAAATAAAAGATAAACATCACTTTCACCTTTTCTCTTTCACTTTCTCTTTCTCTCTTATTTTTATTTTCAAAACAACAAAAGAAAATCAAATCTCTTTAACCTATCACTTTTACTACATTCTTCCCATGGTTATTTATATATAGCAGAAGATAAAAATAAAGAGGACAGATCCGCTCACATGTTTGATATGACGCTATCTCACATGATGTTTTCCACCGTCTGATTTTAAAAAGTAATCCTGTTTTTTTTAGATTTTCACATTTTGGTTCCGTGTTTGATGGGCCGCCCCGTGACTTTCTCTATATATTTTCTCCCACATCCGACTTATCCTCTCCTACCCATCTTCTCTTTTGCAGACATACACATTCATTTTAAAGCTAAGACTTTTAATTAGTGATAGTAGCTTTGGAAAAATTCAGATTAATGTTTGGTTGTTTGGAAAAATTCACTGTTACACACTATTTTCATCGCCTAATGTTGTTTAGATTCATTGCCTGTTTAGATTAATCAATGATTAGATTAATGTTGTTTGTGTACTAGCGAATAATCCTTAGCACTAATGATATGTAAACAACCAACTCTTTTTATCTGATCTCAGAAAAAAAGTAGCTTTTTTTTAACCAACTCTTTCTTTCCGTCATCTACACTTCAAGCAAATTCAGAAGTTTTTTATTTATATTTCTCGTTTTGTATTTTTTCTTCAAACCAAGTTTTAATTTTTGAATTGCGATTCTTGAATATTGATTGACTCTGGCAAATGAGGAACAATATATCAAATGGGTAATTTGCATCTGATTGTTCAGTGATGTTAACACCTTGGAGATCTGATGCCTAATATTTTTTTTTTTTTAAATTCTGATTAGATTCCCAATATATTTCTTATCACTTGATGTAGAAGAGAGAATGACACGATGATTAGATTATTTTCCTTATTGGATTGATTGTTGATATGATGGAAAATCTATGTATCAGCTCTATCTGATCATTTTGTCTATCTAATATGTGCAATATTAGGTTTGATTGTATCATAGTTTGATTTTCTGGTTTAGATATTATGATTGGTTTGAAGATCATGATTGATTTAATTGCGCATAGATTCTATCTGTAAAGATTCAGAAATCTCGTTAATCAATGTTGTATTGGACCAAAATTAGTGTTTATAGATATAAATCCAGATATCTTTAATCCCATGAGATAATCTGTATCTCGTTTTAAGGAAGTGATTCTAGGATGCTAATTACAGTCGATCAGTTTTTATGTCTGTGAAAGAGAAGGTGGGTGGGAGAGGATAATTCGGAAGGAGAAAAAAAATGTATAGAGAAAGTCACGGGGTGACCCATCAAACCCAGAACAAAAATGTGAAAATCCAAAAAAAACAGGACCATTTACGTTTTAAAATCTGACGGTGGAAAACATCATGTGAGATAGCGTCATATCAAACATGTGAGCCGATCCGTCCTCTTTATTTTTATCTTCTTGTATATATAAATAACCATGAGAAGAATGTAGTAAAAGTGATAGGTTAACGAGATTTGATTTTCTTTTGTTGTTTTGAAAATAAAAATCATAGAGAAAGAGAAAGTGAAAGTGAAAGTGAAAGAGAAAAGGTGAAAGTGATGTTTATCTTTTGTTTTGTTTTCTCTTTTATTGTTTTATGGAAGTGGGAGAAAACAAAAAGAGAAGGAAAGAGATGAAAGTGATTGATAAAAGTGTTTTGGGTTTATGTGTTAGGAGACATAAGTGAAGAATTTGAGAAGATGAAAGTGACGTCTACTTTTTGATTTTCTTTTCTTTTTACTATACACGTATTTTGTTACAAAAACCCCAGCTAACTTATAATCACCACTCAAGTTTTGATAAGGAATAAGTTACTTAGATAAATGCACCCTATTACTGAGCTATATGCGCCCAAGGCATACATTATTAATAACAATCCATAGAAGCACATGATTTGTTATTCTTGGAAAAAGGTGTTGCTTTTGAATCAAGGTTTTTGGTTTCTTTTTGATTTTTTATTGAGGTACGGGGTTTCTGCCTAATATCGAAATCAAAAATTATTTTAGCATTAAAATTATATTGGTTTCTTTTTTATTTTTAAGCTAATAATCATGATGTTTGTTTTAAATTTTTTATGTTGTTTTCTTTGTATAAATTGATTTATTTGTGAGTTCTATATATTGATTATTAACCACTATTGTTAAATTATTTTAGATTTTTATTTTAACATTTAATCTAGGTAGTAATGTTTTTCTCAGAATAAGAATTATATTAATGCACATTTATTGAGGTTTGGGGTTGTGAAAATTGGTTTGATGCATTATACTACTAGTGAATGAAATTGAGTTTTGGTTTGTGAAAGTTACATTGATGCATTACATTAGTGAATGGAATTGAATTTGGATTTGCGACAGTGAGTTTAATGCATTAGTGAATGGGGTTTACTTCGATTAGCTCTTTGGATTCGGTTTGGTGCGTAGGATTAAATGCATTGATTTGAAATGAGTTATACAAAAAAAAAATATGTATCTGTCTGCTGCTGAAATGTCAGGCCTTTATGGCATCCCACGACTGGTGGCTATCCTGGGAAGACTGTTCAGGGAACAATAATGGTTTGTTTACCGGAATAACTCTGACAATTAGATTAAGAATCATTTGAAGAAAGAAAAAGAAGACTGTTCAGGGAATAGTAATGGTTTGTTTACCGGAATAACGATGGCAACTAGATTAATGATCTAGATTTTAATGCTGAAGATTTGAGTAAGAAGATGTTTAATATTTATGGTTAAAGTGGCGTAAGTATTATTGTGAACTTTTATGCATGGTTTTAATTATAATATCGGTTGCATGTGTTTGATTTTCGATGCACTTTATTATTTTTGGAAACTTCCTACTGGGTTGTGGTTTGCTCACTCCTCTTTCTCCCTTTTCCACAGAGAATGGAGAAACACTAGCCGTAAAAGAAATTTTTATGTATCACGGGGATTTGGGTATCACATTTTGAATTTAATCGAAGTGTTGTTTTGTTTTAATTTGATACGTTTGATTTTGTAATTATTATTTGAAAGTTTTGTAATTTTAAAAATAAGATTAGATTTCTTTTAGTAAAATTAATTGAGCTTGAATTATTGATTTTATATATTGAAATGTTTTACAACGAAAAATTTGGTCCTACACGAGTGGCGGTCCGGAAATTTGGACTTGCTAGCTGGATTGGACCCGACCCATAAGGGCGAATCCGTTGGAAGTCCGAAAATCCGGGTTGTCACATCAACTATACGAAGTTGCGGTAGTCAATATGTATAGTCGGAGAGTATTCAGAACTGGACTAGGCTCCTCTGCAATTTTCCTCGCTAACAAAATCATGTTTGTCGTGTTTACTTTGCTTCTGTATTCTAATTTTTATAGTTATAATTAAGTACATACACTCGCATGTTAATCTACTTGGTATACGGTCTCATAGTTATTTCGGTTCCGAACATATAACTATATACCAAGCTAACATCTCGTTGAAGTAATCTTTTAGCATTTAGTGTTTCTGTAAGATTGCACAAGCTATGTTTTTAGTAGCTTAATATGAAAATATTGTGGTGTACTTCGTACCCTCATCATTTCAGTGACCATCTCTACGGATGTAATATTTTTCTCTCTGGACAGTTTGTGAAGCATTGAGGAAATACTTGGTACCCTCGTCATTTCAGTGACCATCTCTATGTTTGCTAGAATGCAATATGAAACTATATTTTTCACTTACCAGATGTGCAATACGGTTATGGCCCACCACCAAGAAACACCGTGTGTTTGTTTTGAGCTTAAGGGAATCCATCATGAGAATTCACTTATATACTTATCAATAATAATTTGATACTATAATTTGTTCTATTCAACTCCTAACCCCATTCACCATTAAGACAACATTGTCTGATTCATCAACTTAAGATTGCAGATACCTAATCCACCTTTTTCCTTAGTAGAGTAAGCCATATTGTAGTTGATAGGGTGAGAAAATTTTGACCCCTGCTTAAACTCCCATAAGAAATTTCTCATCTTCTATTTGAGAATTTTAATGATTGAAATAAGAGTTTTAAACATAGAGAAGTAACACATAGGAAAGGAAGTGAGAATACAATTCCAAAAGGGCAAGTTTACCTCCTTTTAAAAGTGAAAATTTTCTCCAAATAGATAGGATAGATGTTCTTTGTATTTGGCTTGGCACCAAGTGGCATCCCTTAATACTTGAAAGGAAAACTATATATCAACTGCACAACCAAACTCATCTAGACAAGTTAGGTATATTTTCATTTTCTATAAGTCTAGTTTTGAAGTTATTGAATTTTTACCCTGCAATGAAATCAAACAATGAAGTGCGGAGTAAAGATTATGCAATTCCTATTTTTGTTATAAAAAAAAGTACATCAATGTTGTGTAAATGAGTGATAAGTGCTTAATTTACATGTTTAGAGTGTCAAATTCATATTTTTTTATATATAATTCTTCCATATTACTTGTCATTATGATTACTTTCTACTAGGGCTATCAATGGGTCCAGGTCCTCCCGGGTATCACTAGATCCTGACCCGGACCCTATTTATAAAGGTCGGGTGCGGTACCAAAATTTGTGGACCCAGAACCGGACCCGTTTAAAGTCCAGGGTACCCGTTGGGTATTAAAAAACTATAAAGAAAATCTTAAAAACTTAATTTCTTTCTCTTTTTAACTTGAATCTAAACTATTTTTATAAAAAATTATTATTATTTCTTTATTAATGTACTAAATAAAGATTAAATGTAAGAAAAAAAATGAAAAATGGAAAAAAAATCAAAGACGAAACTAGGAAAATACCTATAATTTTGCTAAAAAGATGAACAAAAGGATAAATAACCGGGTACCCGATGGGTATTACCCATTTGGACCCGTTAACATTCGGGTCCAATCGGTTAATTACTCGTCGGGTCCTAAGTTGCTAATAGATCCAACTTTAGGACCCAAAACCAAACCCTAATCTAGCGGGTCGGTTCCGGTTCCAGGTAATGAGTACCCATTGATATCCCTACTTTCTACTTTATATGTCATATTAAGTGAATCATCCAAAATAGATCTACAAAGTGCTTAAATGATCAAGGAAGTGGAGTCTAGGAGGACCAAGGACCAAATTCAACTCATTCAAATGAAAGAGTTCTTAATAACATCTTGAAGAGAATGAGAATACGAAGCGGATGCTAAACGAATGAGCTGAGGTCATTCCGAGTTCGGACGAAGAAGTTACGAGCAAAATAGTTGAGACGGAGAAACGGTGCTCTACAACACCACAATTGGCATTGCTATAAGCTATACCAATCGTAACACTATTTTAGGCAAATAAAGTGTAGTTTCGACCCCAAGAATCAGTATTGCTCATAGGAAATCGACAATGCCGAATGGAGTAAGTTTAGGGACAGAGATTATGAGTTATTTCGACCCAAACAATTCGCAAGGCTTATTGGACACCTATGCCGAATGTGGCTAACCCAAGGGACGTAGTTTGACTTCTAAAACAAGTAAATAAGTTTGTTGGAGGAAAGGAGACTTGAGGGCCAAGAAGTGAAAGCTATAAAAGAAGACATCTAAGGGTCTCCCAAGAATGATCTCTAACTCTCATATCACAACTTCTACATCTAAACCTATGGTTTACCCCCTTTAGGGGAAACCGTCCACTTTTCCATATTCTTCTTCTTTGTAATATAAATATCTAAACGTCTTATTGATTAAGGATGAATTCAATGTTCAAGCGTGAAGCTTTATTAGTTATACAAGTTTGTTCGGAGTTTTTATCATCATCGTTTGTCTTTACAATATCTAATCTTTATGAGTGATTATTAGATTGATTTGGGATGCATACTAGATTTATTAACTGATTATTCCATTGCTGGCAGAAGTTATAAGATAAGTAATAGTAAAATAACTCTTTACACAAGTAGAAACCGCAATACCTTGCAGAGAGATTTTGTGGAGCAATTGCGAATGAAGATAATATCAAAAAGTGGACCTTGATCTAAGAGTTTAACTACTGGGATCAACCTAAATTCACAAGCTTAAATCATTCAATTGGGTTACACCTTGAGTGATCTACTACTTGGTGGTTCGGTTGAATAAAATCTGGTAGTCGAAAACTTCCGTATTCAGTGATATAAGGAGTTCGGGGATAACAGTGATCCAGCTGTTATTCTATGTGTTAGAGCACTACTCGGTCGAACTTGCAAGCGTTGTTATCTCAAGCTTGTTTGTCAAGTTTAGTTGCATAAACTATAAGTCTTGATTTCTAGTCTACTAATAGCTCAGTCTCGGACTAGGATAAAAAGTGTAGTTGAGCTCTAGACTCCACGGTTTTCATCATGCAAAGACGAAGAACTACTCAAGCAACTGGTGGAACTTCATCGACAAAAAGGTATGTGGAGACTTGAACTTATCTCTCAAAAGTCTACTTTATCTCCTATCTT
This sequence comes from Papaver somniferum, assembly GCF_003573695.1. NCBI lineage: Eukaryota > Viridiplantae > Streptophyta > Magnoliopsida > Ranunculales > Papaveraceae > Papaver > Papaver somniferum. Next base: position 6,520,407 of record NW_020622934.1, read on the forward strand.
GAGACAAAATTCGTATTTCTATATAGACTATGAATATACACATGTACTATTTCGAGCTGAGTTTATCTCGCTTATTAATTTCTCGAAATATGTGTTGTTAAGATTTCGCTTTGGCCGAGTTCATCTTTACTAGTGACGAAAGTCATATTAGTTTCAATTACTTGAAAATCGCTTTGACGAAAAATAGTTTGTGAACAACATTTATATAACGTCCTCTAAGAATGTTTCAATGATTTAAATGAGAGTTTAAAATACATAACCATAGTTAGATATAAACATTGTGAGACAACTCATATGTGTATAAGTCCAATATCTTTGAACCAAAGTATGCGTACTTTGATGCTCAGGATAACCGGAACTAAAGTCCGCGTACCAGTACGCGCATTGCAGGAAGTTCACATCCCGTGAATTTCTGCTGGAGTTTGTGAACTGAAAAAAAATTAATCCGGGTACTTATGTCCACGTACCAGTATGTTTACTTAAGTAGGTTATTTTCTAAAAACAGTTTAATTCGTGAACTAAGACATTTATATATTAAGGGATACAATCTTTGCAAACCGTGGCTATAATGTTCATGAATCAATTCGAGTGAATCAAAATTGTTTTTGTTTTGATTGTGTCATGTATACTTATATGAGATCTAAGAAATTGAACAACTCTATAACTAGTTCATTTGAGTCATTTGAACTAGTTGTGGTAAAGAAGAATAAGGTTGATATGAAAGTGCTCATACGGCTAACCTATGGTTAACTACCGTTGAACCAATGACTTTTACACGTTTAGGTACGGTTACTCAAACCTAAATGAAGTTACATTTCATGTGTGTATAACAAGATAAGTTCGATCTAACGGTTGAAAGATATTAGCTTGAATCTAATCAGGTTTTCGTCTAACGGTGAATATTGAATGCTTTGTTACCAAGGTAACTTAGATTGCAAACCCTGATTTGAAAACTATATAAAGGAGAACTCTAACAACTGGAAACCTAATCCCCACACCTCCTGTGTGATACTAGTTGTAATCTAGAGTCAATTTTCCTTTAACCTTAGGTTTCCATCGAGACCATGTTGTTAACGACTTAAAGACTTCATTGGGACTGTGAAGCCAGGCCCAACTATCTTCTATATAGTTGCGTGATCTGATCTTGTTGTTTCTATCGTATTTGAGTACAATCGTAAATATTGGATTGAGATTAATTTCTCCGATAGGCAAGGTAGAAAAGTAGTCACAAACATCTTCATCTCATCGTTTGTGATTCCACAATATCTTGTTTCGCTAGTCGATTAAGATTATTGTGAGGTGATTGATATTTCTAGGTTGTTCTTCGGGAATATAAGTCTGGTATATCAATTGGTTCCTGTTCACCTTGATTTATCAAAAGACGGAATAAAACTCGTAGGTATTTCTGTGGGAGACAGATTTATCTATTCCTGTAGACTTTTCTGTGTGATACATATTTTTTTTTAAAGTCTTCGACTTCTGGTCGTAGCAACTCTTAGTTGTGGGTGAGATCAGCTAAGGGAATCAAGTGTGTAGTATCTTGATGGGATTAGAGACGTAGGGAGCGCAACTGTACCTTGGATCAGTGTGAGATTGATTGGGGTTCAACTACAGTCCAGACCGAAGTTAGTTTGTAGTAGGCTAGTCTCTGTTGCGGCTTAATACAGTGTATGTTCAATCTGGACTAGGTCCCGGGGTTTTTATGCATTTGCAGTTTCCTCGATAACAAAACTTCGGGTGTTTGTGTTATTTCTTTTCCGCATTATATTTTGTTATATAATTGAAATATCACAGGTTGTGCGTTAAATCGATCAATTAGGAAATCCAACCTTTGGTTGTTGATTAAAATTGATTGATCCTTGAACATTGGTTTTTGGTACCGTTCAAGTGATTTCTCTTGTATTCAATTTGACTCGCAAATTTCTATTTGCTTGAGTAAGTATTGTATTGAGAAATCGAGATATAACTCTTTGATATACTTTTTGTTAAGATTGAGTCTGACTGTCTAGTTGATTATCTTAAAAGTATATTGGAGTTTGTTCATACAGATTGCTAAGCGAAATATTGGGTGTGGTTGTTATACCCCCGCCTTTTCAATTGGTATCAGAGCAGGCAAACACATTTAAGACCTCATAAGTCTGTGTTTGTAGCAATCTGATTATTATGGACGAGTCTATCTCTAATAACGTACCAGGTCAGAAATTACGAGATGATTTTCAAAGCTTGAATTCACCTGAGAGAACTGTCACATCTAAGTCAATATCTAGACATTCTCTGAATGTAGAAAATGTTGATTGGGAAACACGCCTAGAAGAACAGTTGGATGAACTTTCTGATGTAGGTGATTCAGATATTAATAGAGATGTTGATGAGGAAGTCTCAGAGTATGTTAAGTTTTTGGATTCATTAATAATGAAGAAGATTAAAACTTCTCATGTCACACCTCTTCTGACTCCTCTTTGTCGAGAAAACAAGAAATTGAAAAGGATTTACGGAGGTCTTTATGGTTGGAATCGCTCTTACGAATCGATCCTCAAAGATACCGAGGAAAACCTGAGTAGAAAGTCACTTGAATGTGATCCTGTTTATCAAAAATAATTATTTTTAGAATAGAAACTTGCATAAATTGAAGCAAGGATTAATTCCCAGCAAATAAGTTTAGATGACAGAGAAGGCGCGTATCTCGCTCGAGAAAAACGCCTTGAGGATGATTTAGCTGCTGCTCTTGATAAAATCAAGATGTTGGAAGATGACTTGAAAAAGTTCAATACTAGTTCAAGCAAATTAACCATTATGCTAGGAGCAAGTAAAAATCATCGTGATACACATGGATTGGGCTATAAGGGAATAAATGCTCCAAGTACTAGCAAAGAGGTAAAATTTGTCAAGGATAGTGATTCTTCTCAACAAAAGGTTTCCACTGATGGAAAAAGTGAAATACCTTCACCGACAGTTAAGGATCAAAAGAGAAAAATATATCAACCTCCAAAGTCAGCACACACGGATCGAGGTAAGAACATTCCTTATGTTTGCCACTATTGCGGAAATAAAGGTCACCTGGAGAGGAGATGTCGTTTCCGTATAAGGAATGAGAAACTTCATGATGTTCTTGTTTGAGCATCACAAGAAGTTGTGAAACCAAGATCATATGTTAAGGCTAATCCCCTTAACACTACAGGTTGTAACTGTCCAACCTTTAGGCAAAGGAATCATTGATGTGATAAACTTAGATTTGCCTATAAACGTCATACGAAGCCTTTTCATAATCGTAATGGTTATCAAAAGGATAACTTCGTAAAGAAGAAGACAAGATCCGATGCTCCCAATTGGAGGAAGACTAACTTGCAAAAGAATAGTCAATCTAGTTCTCTTTCGAGAAATCTTGAAGAGAGTAACGGGAAGAAGGTTCTGGTTGTTCCTAAACGCACTCAGAAGTGGATACCAAAGAGATTCAATGATGTCTTGAGTGTGAAAAGGAATGATCTACCAGAAAATTCCATGACTATGGAGAAAGCAATATCCATGATGTTGGAACTTAATAAGTTCTTTGGAAAGATGGATTTGGATGTGAAAGATTATAAAACGATCTCTTTCATGATAATCCAAAAGTCACTTGTGGTGAGAAAGACATTGTTCACCTCAACACAACTTGAGTGTGTTGTAAGTGCATCCTCACCGAGGAATGCCCTGCTATGTATACGGTGAGAGAAGCACGAGAATTTGGGGTATACAGATTATGTTTAGTAAGGATGTAGAATTCGATTGGATTCTTCTAAAAAGGTATGTGTATAAACTTGAGCAATATTTGTTCTTTTATTTGCTTAGAGTACTTATAATGATCCATGTACCTTGATAATCGTTCATTTCTACCTAACTTGATCAGTGTTTAAGATTCTTAAATGTTTATGTTTGAAAATAGTAGTTCGGGATGTTTGGACTTCATTGTACACCTACCATGTATGCATACCATCATTTAAAATCAAAATCCAGGGGTTTTAGTACGCATACTCGTTTGCATATTGCTCCAGGTCATGAAAATTTGTTTGCAAACCCGTATGCATACTTGCCAGTAGATGTCGATACTCGGTAAACTTGTTTTGGCCGTAATTTCTTCGTCCGAACTTGGAATGACCTCATTCTTTTTTCATTATCTTCCTCTTTGAATTCTCTTCAAATTGGAGATGAGAATTATTGAATTTGGATGATTTCATTTTGGTCTTTGTCCTGTCTCTTGTTTATGAGTGTTTTTCTCTATTTCGTCGCACTTGTTCTACTTCTCTTGGACTTGGGCACTTGGATTATTGGAGTACTACTCTTCTAAGCTCAATTGTAGCTTTTACCAGAATGTTGTTGGTGAATCACAAAGAAGGAATTTCAAGAATGGGCAGTAGTAAGCATTGTTATGGGATTCTTGAATGTTTACAATCATCTTATGTGAACTATGATGCTTGGTCTCTAATGACTTTGTACATTCTTCTTCGAAAATCTTTTTATACGCCTTTGGTACCTATTATTGGTGTAAATCCGGGCGAAAAATATTGATTCTACCTTTTAACGGAAAAGATCGTTTTTGCAGTAATAATCTTTATGGTTTCATATATTGCAACATGTTATGAGATATGTGTGTTTGTGTACGTGAACTATGATTGTCCCATACATGGTCAAAAGTTAAGTCTTTCATATATCGATATGCAAGTATTGATAAAAGATTGAATGAACTTTTGACAAACAAAAGATAAGCCTATTATGTCATTATGAAAATATTGATGGAAGATAGGAAGAGCTTTTGTTTACAAAGATTAAGTCTATTATATGTCATTGTGCAAATGGTGATGAGAAATAGAATGAATCTTTGTTTATTCCGCAGTATTGATCTTCCCTGATCCATAATTTTTATGTAAATACTGTGCAGCTCCATAAGTTCTCTTATGTTGAGCATTTCCGGTTAAATTAATCGTGGGTTCTCTTGTGGTTAATTTAATTGAGTTTTTGGATACAAATTCATACTCTTATGTGATTTGTTAATGTCCAAAGAAATCCTTCTTTTCTTGTGAAAGTAAGGTCGCTCTTGTTGTTCTCTCGAGAAGGACATTTTATGGGGGAGAGTTCTTAATTGAACTTGTGCTTAATTACCAAATCTTTGTGGGCAGTGCAGATGTGGAATATCATAGGGGTTATCTTGTATCTTTATAAACTCCTTGATGGAAGCATTTAGCTTCGGTTATATGATTGCATCTAAAAAATTTGATATGTACTTTCTTTTGGTCATGAAGTGTCTCTATGGAAATTTCATGAGGATCCCACTAGTTTTCGTACCTTTGCCAATTTTATTGACAAAAAGAGGGAGAATTAATGTGTAGTTCGCACTACAAATACATATGGTTTTCGGATCATTATGTAAGCGGGAGTGGTTTTCATGTGAGATGAAGTATTGACTAAGGGGGAGTAATGCATATCACCATAGTATTGTTGCCGAAGTTGTGATGCAATTGAACTTTGATGCTGTGTAGTAATACTATGACACTATGTAACAATGATCAAGAGCTTTTATTTTCTCATTGTTATGGCTATGGATCTTCAACAACGATGATGCTGCATTGAATATTGGAGTGCTTGGAAGTGACGAATATTTCGAGTAATGTTGAAGAACCAAGAAGATCATGCTTGTGGAAGAGAAGCTGCAAAGTTTATTTATTTTGTATTTCATATGTACTGATAGTTTTGTCACTAAAATTGACAAAGGGGGAGATTGTTAGAGCATTGTTCGGTTGACCTCTCAAGTGTTTCTATCTCAAGCTTGTTTGTCAAGTTTACTAATAGCTATAAGTCTACTAATAGCTAAGTCTTGATTTCTAGTCTACTAATAGCTAAGTCTCGGACTAGGATAGAAAGTGTAGCTGAGCTCTAGACTCCACGGTGTTCATCATGCAAAGACGAAGAACTACTCAAGGAACTGGTTGAACTTCATCGAAAAAAAGGTATGTGGATACTTGAACTTATCTATCACTCAAAAGTCTACTTTATCTCCTATCTTGAGACAAAAGTCGTATTGCTATATAGACAATGATTATACATATGTACTATTTCGAGCTGAGTTTATCTCTCTTATCTATTTCTCGAAATATGTGTTGGTAAGTTTTCGCTTTGGCCAAGTTCATCTTTACTAGTGACGAAAGTCATATTAGTTTCAATTACTTGAAAATCTCTTTGACGAAAAATAGTTTGTGAACAACAACTATATAACGTCCTCTAAGAATGTTTCAATGATTGAAATGAGAGTTTAGAATACATAACCATAGTTGGATATAAACATTGTGAGACAACTCATATGTGTGTAATTCCAATATCCTTGAACAGAAATGCGTATTTTGCTGCTCAGGATAACCGGAACTAAAGTCCGCGTACCAGTACGCGCACTACCAGAAGTTCACATCCCGTGAAATTCTGTTGGAGTTTGTGAACTGAAAACAAACTTAATCCGAGTACTTAAGTCCGCGTACCAGTATGCGTACTTAAGTAGGTTATTTTCTAAAAACAGTTTAATTCGTGAACTAAGACATTTATATATTAAGGAATGCAATCTTTGCAAACCGTGGCTATAATGTTCATGAATCGATTCGAGTGAATCAAAACTGTTTTTGTTTCGGTTGTGTCATGTATACTTCTATGAGATCTAAGCAATTGAACAACTCTCTAACTAGTTCATTTGAGTCATTTGAACTAGTTAGTGTAAAGAAGAATAAGGTTGATATGAAAGTGCTCATATGGATAACCTATGGTTAACTACCGTTGAACCAACGAATTGTACACGTTTAGGTACGGTTACTCAAACCTAAATGAAGTTACATTTCATGTGTGTATAACAAGCTAAGTTCGATCTAACGGTTGAAAGATATTAGCTTGAATCTAATAAGGTTTTCATCTAACGGTGAATATTGAATGCTTTGTTACCAAGGTAACTTAGATTGCAAACCCTGATTTGAAGATTATATAAAGGAAAACTTTAACAACTGGGAAACCTAATCCCTACACCTCATATGTGATACTAGTTGTAAGCTAGAGTCGATTCTCCTTTAACCTTAGGTTTCCATCGAGACCCTATAGGTTAACGACTTAAAGACTTCATTGGGATTGTGAATCCAGACTCAACTATCTTCTATATAGTTGCATGATCTGATCTTGCTGTTTCTAACATATTTGAGTACAATCATAAGGATTGGCTTGAGATTAATTTCTCCGATAGGCAAGATAGAAAAGTAGTCACAAACATCTTCCTCTCATCGTTTGTGATTCCACAATATCTTGTTTCGCTAGTCGATTAAGATTATTGTGAGGTGATTGATATTTCTAGGTTATTCTTCGGGAGTATAAGTCCGGTATATCAATTGGTTCTTGTTCACCTTGATTTATCAAAAGACGGAACAAAACTTGTAGGTATTTCTGTGGGAGACAGATTTATCTATTCTTGTAGAATTTTTTGAGTGATACAAATTTTTTTATTAAAGTCTTCGACTTTGGGTCGTAGCAACTCTTAGTTGTGGGTGAGATCAGCTAAGGGAATCAATTGCGTAGTATCCTGCTGGGATTAGAGACATAAGGAGCGCAACTATACCTTGGACCAGTGTGAGATTGGTTGGGGTTCAAATACAGTCCAGACCGAAGTTAGTTTGTAGTAGGCTAGTGTCTATAGCGGCTTAATACAGTATTTGTTCAATCTAGACTAGGTCCCGGGGTTTTTCTGTATTTGCGGTTTTCTCGTTAACAAAACTTCTGGTGTCTGTGTTATTTTTTTTTTCGCATTATATTTTGTTATATAATTGAAATATCACAGGTTGTGCGTTTAATCGATCAATTGGGAAATCCAACTTTTGGTTGTTGATTGAAATTGATTGATCCTTGAAAATTGGTCTTTGATACCTTTCAAGTGATTTCTCTTGTATTCAATTAGACTCGCAGACTTCTATTTGCTTGAGTAAGTATTGAATAGAGAAATTGAGATATAACTCTTTGATATACTTTTTATTAAGATTGAGTCTGACTGTCTAGTTGATTCTCTTAAAAGTATATTAGAGTTTGTCCATACAAATTTCTAAGCGAAATATTGGGTGTGGTTGTTAGATCCCCGCTTTTTCACTATGATTGGTGATGAATGTTTCTGACGAAAGATAGATAAGTATATTAACTCAGTTAATGCTTGGTAACAGCGAAGTATTCCTTGATCATATTTTCCTTTCTCATTATCTTTTCATTTACTTTAATCAAATAACCCCCCTTCTTTAGTATTTATTCTTGTTTTGTTGATCCAAATAACCTATCAGTTACACGGATTTTTGTGAGAACTATCCTTACTACCACTATAATATTAGTTAATTAATAGGAAATATCTTGAGTATTTTGTTGCACTTACGACAAGCATCAATGAATCACAATAACACTAGAGGGTAAGACAGAAAAACCACTAAAAAGATTCAAATGAGTTTTCTTATCCATGTATCTTGAAAAGCCTTCGGTAGCAATATTGAACAATAATTTTGAGAATGGACAACCTAGACTCACATCTCTGGTACTACTGAAGTAAGCAAAAAAAGAGTCATTTTTAAGAACGGAAACAGAGGAAGTAGAGCAGCGGAACCTCGGCCATTTATACCACTTCCAGTTAAAACGCATCTGAGTGAGTAAAAACTCCAAATACTTCCAATTTATTCTGTCAAAATCTTTCTCAAGATCAATTTTGCAAACAATACCAGCATTACCTGATTTGAGCCTGGAATCTACCAACTCAAAAGTAATTAGAGTGTCATCAATAACCTTCCTTCCTTTAATATAGGCACACTGCACGGGAGATATGAGTTTACCCATGACTAGCTTGAGTCTTGTGGATAGAACTTTTGTAATGATCTTGTGTAAGCACTTGTGGAAACACGTATAGGCATGCAGTCTTTGATGGTCTCAATATGATCTTTTTTTGGAACCGACAGGATGAAAATTGAGTTATGCTTGGCATCAATGCGACCTGCAGAAAAAAAATTCAACAACGGTTTTTAAAATGTCAGTTTTAACGAAATCTCAACATTTCAGGAAGAACTTGATGGGGAATCTATCAGGGCCCCGTGGCTTATCATTGCTTAGATCTTTGACAGCCTGCAATATATATGCTTCAGAAAAGTCAGCATCAAGAATGTCAGATTCCACAGAACTAGAAATAATGCCTTCAAGTTCAGGTTTGATAATTTCTTCTTCAGTGGATAAAGTTTTATAATAGTTGACAATGTTCTCTAGTAATTTGGTTCTGCTAGTAACCAACTCCCCATCAATGTAGAGTTGCCTAATCCTATTGAACTTCCTTCTTGGGGATGCATTTTTTATGAAAAAAGAAGTATTTATATTAACTTTTTGAAGCCATTTAATGTGATATTTCATCTTCCAAGAAACTTCCTCCATCTTAGACACCTCCCAAATTCAACTTTGTACTTTGATTTCTCCTCAAGAGTTTCTTCAGAGAAGATGTTGTCTTCAGCAGAACTATCCAATATTTAGATTTCAGTCAAGATCAAGTTAAGTTTAATATTAGTATGGTCAAAAACTTCTTTGTTCCATACCTTTAACTTCTCCTTAGGTGTTTTTAGCTTCAACTAAAAAATAGTACTTGGGCTACCTGCAAAACATTTTAGATTGCCAGCAATCCTCCAACAATTGAAGAAAACCATTCTCCATGAACCACATAACTTCAAATCTGAAAGGGCTAGGCCCCCATGAGCTATGGAGAGAGACTCCTCCATGCACACTATGTAAAGGCAAGTAGATAAAGGATCATCTTGTCTTAAGTCTTTATAAGAAGAAAATATATTACCAGGAAATCCATATGATCATTTTGTTTTAAGCCTTTCTAAGAAAAAATTACATTACGAGGAAATCCATATAATTACATGTGATTATATAGTGGAAAGACATTTTGTGTAACGATATACCATTCATTACAGAAACCAATTTTTTTCAAAGTTGCGTGAAGAAACTTCCATCATCACACCAGTTTCCAGAGACATTCATTTACATGGGGTTAGTCAATTGAGATTTGTGGAGATATTGAAAGAGTTTTAGAGACTTCTAAAATCTCTTGTTAGTTAATAGAGAGTTCTTTAAAATCTCAAACAATATCTGTTATTGGATCGTGACTTTCTAAAATTCTTCATAATTCTCTGTTATTGGATTTGGAATTTGAAATCAATGATTTATGGTTTTGAGAGACCTGTAGAGATTTCTATTACAAAACATACCGTAAATGGATAAAAAAAATCTCTCCTAAGTACGTAATATTTTGAGAGACTTTCTTCTTTCTCTTTTCTTTAAGGATTAAATATCAAGATATTAAAAACAATAACCAAATAAGCTACATTTAAATTCATAAAAAATGAAGAACAAAAATTTTGTTGTCTTCCAAAACCCAATAAGTTTACTAGAGATTCAAACCCCTTTTGTTCGTCTCGTTTTGATTTTATTGGAAAAATGGTTACTTTTTGTTAGCCATGCACGGACGAATACATTTTCAGTGAAATATTCATATATTCATTTTGTAAAATAAATAAATACTAAATTATTTGTCTCATGTGTGTAAGCCGAAATTCATATATGTTTTATTGTCTCAATGAATCACTATAATTCCTTGAAAATCATTCAGAGAGTATCCCAAAATCTCTAAACTCACAGAGAATCACCCAAAATCTCTTGCATAAAAAGTCTCTACTAATCCCAACTGACTAACCCCCGTTAGTCCAGTGCAAAAGTTTGCGGAATGGACGATTTTTTTTTTTTTGGCATTTCTGTAGTAGACTAGAACCACAAGAAGCTATAAGAACCTCAATGAAATACGCTTTTGTTACATTTCATAGTTTCTGTAGAAGGATCAGAATAGAGTTTATTGAAAGGGTAAATTCTCGATATGAAAGCAAGAACAGGCAATATATTATTTGCTTACCTGTTTACCGACTCGTCTCTCCTGAGATCTTATTGTAATAAACATACAAAATAGACAAAGATTAAAGCACAAAACTGATACAAAAAATGCCCAAGTATAATATCTCTAGACAGAGAGAAAATGAAAGGATCAAGATTGAACAGCCTTCCAGAGGCTAACCCATTCAACCATGGCAGCGGCCGCAAGACCAATAGACTCGTGAGATGAACCCAAATTCTCCTTCACCATATTAGCCACTTGAACGACACAATCCTCCGTAGTAGTTGCAGACAATTTCACTGCCTGAAAAAATGGGACCAATTCTTCCATCAACTTCATTCCTTGCCATTCTTTCTTCAAACTTTCAACAGCATTACCACTTTGGTTTCTCCATACATAAGGTAATCCACTCTTGACACCCAGATTTAGATGATCAGTGACTACTTTAGCACATAGTCCGCACCAAATATCTTCCATTGTCTCCCATCTTACTTTTCCTTCGCTAGCTAATCTCAATCCAGGAACCAAAGCTGGTCCTATCATCTCACGATCAAATGCCACATTAATACCACTCATTGGCATTAAGCTACTTTTAGGTACTGTCAGTACTGCATCAACATACCGAGTGTTTCTCTTATCTGGTACCAGTGCTTGTGTTGGTGCGTCTAAGTCTGCTAAATTTAGCCAGAGACCACAAGATAAAACGCATTTCACACCTTCTCGTAGACTAAAAGGATACCCACGAACGAAATCAGCACCATCACAGTAAGGATCATAAAGTGTGTTGAAAAACGTGGGAGTTGCAGGAGTTTTAAGATTTGTGATATGTTGACCCACTGCGTCTATCAAAATACCAGTTTTATCATCTTTTATGGGAAAGCAATCATCGTCGATGGAGATGATGTACTTCTTGCGAGACATCAAGTAGCCGAAGTAGCGGCAGAAATAACCTGAGAAATTGATGTGTTTAACTGGTGTGGATGCAAGAACCTGGTCGATCTCAGTTTCTGTGTAGACATTATAATTAAAACCATCTGGTATCTGGAGATCAGCTCCAAGGTCTGGATCTTTGACAATAATCAGATGAAATCTCGAAAAGAATGGTCTCCATTGTTCCATGAAAGAGGACATATCTGAACGAAGAGCTGCAATAACGACGTCCACATCTTCATCGTTGATGATAGTTTCAGACATTGTTAATTTGTATCTACTAGCTTAAGTGTATGTACAAAGAAAAAGAACAACTCCTAGGCTTGAATTTGATTTCGATGAGAACAAAAACATACCCCTTGAGACAAGATTCGCAGGAAATAAAACGGAGTTTGGTGGATTAGTTTAAAGGGTGTTGTAAGTAATTTTCTACTAGAGTACGGCGATAAATGATGATTATGAAGTTGTAGTGTTTGAATGGACCGAGTCATACTCGATCTTCGTGGTCTCACGTCCTGCCAGAGAGGGTGGAGAGATGAGGAGAACCTGATCAGCACCCGAGTCATACTCGATAATTATGAAGTCGTTCACTTGCATGTTTTCCTCTCGTGTTGACATTTTTTTTTTGTCCAAAACAGACGATCCAGTCTAGGGGTGTAAATAATACCCGAAAATACTAGGTCTGCCTGTATCCGCCCGAGCCCGCCTGTACCCGAAGTAGCCCAAAGCCTGTTATGGCCCGTCATGGACCACCCGGCCTGGCCTGGATTAATTTATTGGGCGGTCTTGGGTTTTTGCGATTAATTATGACGTCCGGCCTGATACCCGGTCTGGTGTCCGGCCTGAAAGCCTTCTATGTGCCATTAATCATTTAATATCCTCTTAAAAAGACTTAAAAGTTACAATTTTATAATTGTCAATTTTGTGTCAAGAAAAATAAAATATATAATTGTTTTTTTACTTATAATTAACCTTTTCAAAACATTAATGGTAATATATTTTCTTATTAGAAAGTTTATTGTACTCTAATTAATTATTTATTATAGGCTAAAATTAAAAATTTGTCAGTGTAATTTAAATATAAACTAATACTATCACTTACGATATGCGATGTTGGAAAGGAAATGATATTGTATTTAATACCGTTCATTTGAAAATTTAAACTTAAAAAAAAAAATAAAAAAAATAGTGGCCTGTCCGGCCCGATCTGGCCTGCCCGTATAAAAAGCGGGCTTTGGGTAGCAAATTATCTACTTGTGCCCGGCCTGAATTTGTTTACGGACTCACAAATATTAAGCCTGGCCTGCCCGGCCTGTCTTAGTTTTTGGGTCGGGCGGCCCGGCCTGCCCGAATTTACACCCCTAATCCAGTCCGAGAACAAATCCCACTGTTATTATTTTCACTTCTAGTTTAAGCCTCCGGGTCACTGAAGGCAACAAACAGTACGCAAAATAAGCCATCAACTGTTCTAGAGGATCTTACAAGCATAAACTGGCAGAGGGTAGTCATTCTAATAGAGACCATACCCAGGTTGACAAGATACACATAAGCAAGAATAATGGAATAGCCAACACATGAACTAGAATTTTATTCCTGCTCTCTTCAAAAGCCGAATTCACACTATCAGTTGTGTTCAATTAAAAATCAAAACCAATTAAGAGCAGGTTCAAAAACCAGAATAAGAAGACTACTTGAGTAGAGTTATAGTCTTTTTACTTGTTTTCCTTGATCATGTTCCAGAAAATAGAACAGAGAACACTTTAGGCAAACAAGGGACATAGTAGCAACAGATAATAAAGAGACAGGATTTCTAACTTGCTCCATATAATCAAGATGACACAGATCCAGCAGTCCTCCAGAGTTGAACCCACTCCAACAATGCGTCAGCAGCACCAGCAAATATAGGGTTTGACGGGCCCAGTTGTTGCTTTACAATTCCTGCAATCTCGATTACACAATCCTCTGACGTTACTGCAGACTTTGACAATCTCACTGACTGAAAGAATGGGACTACCTCCTCCATCAATCTCACTCCTTCCCAGTCTTTCTTCAAGCTTTTTATAGCATCATTTCCACCACCCTTTCTCCACACATAAGGCAGGCCAGTCTTCACACCAAGCCCTAAGTGATCACACACCACCTTTGCGCACATTCCGCACCATATATCCTCCATTGTCTCCCACCTAAGTTTTCCTTCTCCAGCCAACTGCAGACCTGGGAATAAAGCAGGACCCAATAAAGCACGATCAAAGGCGACATTAATCCCACTCATTGGCATCATAGTTCTTAAAGGCACAGTCATAACAGCATCAACATATCGAGTATTCTTTAGATTTGGCTTTACGGCTTGTGTCGGTGTATCGTAATCTGCTAAGTTTAGCCATAGACCACAAGATAAGGCACATTCCACCCCACTACGAAGGCTGAAAGGATACCCACGGACAAAATCTGCACCTTCGCGATAGGGGTCGTAAAGAGTGTTGAAAAAGAAGGGTGTCGCTGGTGTAGTGAGATTAGTAACATGTTGGGCCACAGCATCCACCAACAAGCCTTTATCATCCCGTGCAGGAAAGCAGTCATCATCAATTGATATAATATACCTTTTACGAGACATTAAGTAACCAAAGTAACGGCACAAGTAGCCTGAAAATTTGATTTTAGTGGGATTGGAGCCCAGAACTCTGTCCATATCAGATTTTGTGTAAACAACATGGTCAAAGCCATTAGGTATTTTTAGGTCATCCTTCAGATCAGGATCTTTGACAATGATCAAATGGAAACGTGAAAAGAATGCCCTCCATTCCTCCAAAAAGGATGAAATGTCTGCTCCAAGCACAGCAATTACCACATCAACTTCATTATCTGGCACAGCAGAATCTGACATTTTGTCTAGACACAAAGTAAAAACCAAGCCAAAAGCGAAACAAGAATTGCAAAAACCACCGGCAAGCAACCCTTTTGAATTATAAAATTATCAGACAGCTCTTCGAATGCCAACAACACTAAAACTCAAACTTTCCAGAACATCCTGTCAAAAGCATAATTTCATATCATACAGCTGATTCCAAAGATAAAACACACTTATTGTAGAAACTAATAATTTGTGATGACTTACTAGTTGGGAGAACTGGAAGAACGACACGCTTAATACCAAGCTTTTGAATGTAGGTTAAAACTTCTTTGTTGTCAGTAGCTATAAACACTTTCAGAATCTTGTCATTCAGCTTTCCTTCTCTCACTGTTCCCTATCATTGAGTAAGAATAAACAAGGGCCAGTGTTTAAATCTTTCAGATAGGTTAAAGACATGTCAATTGTTCCGTTTACTATGAAACAAAATCAGCAGGGCAGGAAAGTGTAGAAGGCATTTATAAGTGTGAAGCCTCAAAGTTTTAGCTACATCACAAAGAGCCCTGATTATTTAGTTTCAAACTCAAGATCTCACTATCCTTACTATCTCACCTCCATATTTTCCAAGACCACTGATTATTTAGTTTCAGTCTATATAGGATTAGTATATAACATAAATCATCAAATATCAAATTTTCTTCTTCTAATAAGCTTTAAGAAACTATTAATTCACCAGATAATAGGATGCTCTCTTATGCGACTACAGTGATTCCTGTCCATTACAAAATGGTGTTCCTAAGCAAGAACTTCTTCCAATTTCACTGTAAGTTCTCCCAATTCGCATTGTCGGTTCCAATTAGGTCACAACTTACATTAGTAATTTAGCCCTCACTTGGCGTTACTAATGTTTTTCTGTTATGAAAGTAAAACGTGTATTAGCTAATAGGAAAGTTTAGCTGAGGCAAAAGAGGATCCAGTCTAAGATCAAAATATCTCTCCAAACATGAAAGAGATTAAGTAGAAGGGCGCCCTAAGCAGAAAAGGAACTGATACATAGTCCTATCTTTTATCAAGTTCCTGTTGAAAGGTAAAATTAGCATAAGTAAAAGGAAAATATTAACACAGGTATTCCCATTAAAAACCAGGTTTATACGAACTTTCCATTCTATAGATACAAATCCAAACCAAATGGATTTTACTCAAGGTTTACCAGTCTAAAAACGAAGGAAACGAAGATTTTAATTCAATTACAAACTGATTAAATTAAACCCTAATATTAAGAAATATTAAGATTAACAGTTAAAAACGTGAATTCTACTAGTCTTAAATTAAAATCAAAACACTGAGAGGGAGATAGTACCTGGAAGAGGTCAAAGACGACATGATCAGGAAGAGGAGAAAGATCGGGGATACGAGAGATATTACGAATACCAGACTCAATCGCTAGAGAAAGAAGAGAAGGTGGTTGCAGTTTTCTACTCATTCGACGAAGACATATGCTTCCAGCTTTCTCTCTCTCGATCTGTTCTTGTTTTTCGCGCGGAAAGATTCTCTCCGTCTCTCTGGTGCTATCTGTGTCTCGTGATATCCTCCGGCATCTCCGTCTATGTGCTAAAATTTGGACGTCGAGGTATGATTTAGACCTTTATTCACATTTGAGAATATACATTTTCGCTTGTAAATCCTGCCTAGTTCAGAGCCTATGGAATTTATTTAGGGCCTGTTATTGAAAGACAAAAAAAAAAAGTTATTACGAAGTAATTTTTCAAAACCCTTTAACCAAATATTCTTTTTCTACCAATGTTATCATGGAGTATTAATTAGTCATTCTAGATGTTAATTAACCGTATTAGATACGAGGTCAACTAATGTAAATCGATCTTTAAAACATTAAAGGTCAACTAATGTAAATCGATCTTTAAAACATTAAACAACTGAAAAATTTTGATTTTTTTTTCCCGAAAACACTACCCATAATCGGTTTATGTTCATGCATCCGTAAACCGATTATGGTGTTTTAGCATTCAAGAAGGGCATCAAGAATCGGTTAAGTATGTATAGGTAAAATCTGATTATCATAATCGGATTTATTAGCGTCATATATAAACCGATTGTTACCTTTTCGTAAGAAAAAAAAAATCATTCATACTTTCATTTATTTCAAAATCTACTCCTTTCATAGAATCACGGATGCACTTAGCGTGTGCATCAAGCCTTTGCATTCCTAGGTGACCCTAGTGGACGAATCATAGTCTCGTGAGGGTTTACATAAAGATCTACCCACAAAATATACCCAAAAACTCTTAAAACTATCAATCTTCCTCCGAGGAATTCGAGTCTGATTCACCTACCATAAAGTCCGGGACGTACTCCGAAACTTTGGATACCATGAAGTGATAGCTTTCATCAAACATGAATCCTTCCCCCTTTTCCTCCAAGTAGCGCGCTTTCACGGCTTCGTGCTACAAAAACACGACACAAACTTACTTTGTTAGTTACAAATTGATAAAAGTAGACTGAGTAGAATAAACCATAAAAATACTTACAAATTGTTGAAGGGACAAGCTAAAGCGGCTAGCGTACAAAATTCGTCGTTGGATAGCTATAAAAGCAACTATCGCATCTAGGTAGACTTAGCTAGTGCATATTATGGATTTGTTGAATACTTATTCTCTCCGGGGTTCTCATAATCTCGCCTAAATTTGTTATATATCTTCGCCAAAAGGTTTCGGACGAAGAGCGATGTAGAACTCGACTTTTGGCATACCATGCTTTGGTGATTTCCAAATCTTCGGCGGAGTCAAACGATGTCATTTCTTGTATGTGGAGGTATGAAATAAGTAGTTGTGGAGTATATAGATTATGAGCGAATAGAATGAGCAAGTTTGCGGCAAATTGGGTCCGGGGATGAGATCTCTTTATATAGAGAAATACCCCAACGCTAGTTTTTACGAAAAAAGGTGAAATACTCACAATCGGTATTCTCGGATGTCCAAAAAAGCCGGATATGATTTTATGCCCAAAAGAATCGGTTTTTATGTTTGGAAACATAAATTGATTGTGCGCCTGTAAAAATTGGAATTTCAATCGAAAATAATCGGTTTATATATTTGCACATGTAATCCGATTCTGACTAGAAAAAAACATAGAAAAACTACATTTCTAAGGCTTGGAGAATCGGATTACACTGACTCCGTCATAAACCGATTCTATGATGAAGTCTCAATAATCGGTTTATAAGTGGAGTCATATTGCCCGACTGTGTGCCTATAATTGCAAAATAAAGTATGAAGCATGCATAAACTTGTTTTCCATAAACCCATCATATACATAGTTATAATTAAAACCATAATCATCCAAATAAACAAACCTTCATCATCCAAAAAAATATTTCAGACTTAAACCACCCAAAGTATTAAAAACTTAAAATATTTAAAAGAGATCAGCAGCAGCATCAGGAGCAGCAGAAATTTCAGCTTCAGCAAAGGCTTGGGTTGCAGCCATTTCTTCAAACAGACCATCCAAATGTTTCGTGTGCCCTCCTAGCTTCAATTGCATCCCTATTTATCCTTGCAAACATGATGATCTTAACGAGCTCTTCCAGTGCAAGCTTGTCTGCCAGTGCGAGGGCCTGCTCTAAACGGGTCTCACAGCCACACCCGAACTTGTAGAGGCTTTTAGGCACCATGGCTTGTGGCACCCTGTGAATATCCTCCTGGTCAATCTCTCGAGAATAACATTCTACGTGGCCGAAGTTCATGTCTACAAAAAAAATAAATCTAGTTCAACAATTGGTACGTAAGGCAACATATGTAATCTGATTCTAACAAGAAAAACATACATGAATTTCAAGCATTAAGAATCGGTTTATGTGATACATATATAAAAACCATTGTGAAATGGAATCTGAAGAGACAACTTCACAGTCGGTACATTACCACGTAAATAAAACCCAATTATAGGAGCGCAGAGTTCAAAAAAATTACTACGCATTGTCGGTTTATGCTAATGCACTTATAAAACGATCCTGGTGTGTCTTTTTATGTTCTGATTTCTACACAGAATCGGTCGATGCTAATCGCGCTATATACCGTTTTCTATGCTCTTCATGGACGAAGAACAAAACCCATAATCGGTTGATACGATATTTTAACATAAACCGGTTATGGGTAAATCATAGATTTTGATTTTGAAAATTGTGATTTTAAACATGTAAAATCAATGAATAAATGCTAATAATATAACGGCTTGATGGAGATTTACCTTTTCTTGGTTGGATCGGAGATCGCTGGAGAAGATGGTCAAAGAAAAAATTGATTAGGGTCTATGGAACTTGGAAGGTTTAGAGGAGAATAGAATTATTTTTTTTTTGGTTTTTATGTTTTTGATTTTTTTTTACTGAAAATGGTAATGGGTTAGTTTTAGGAATTAATTTGAGGCTAAAATAGTCTTTTTGACAAGTTTGGCACCTCATAGCCATTTGTAAAATTTGAGAGAGGAATTTGATAGGCCCAAAATAAATTCCTTATATCCCAAACTAGGAAGTGTTGGGATTCAGAACTAAGAACAATGGGAAGAGCACAAGAACATGAGCCAAACACAAGAATCGTAAGCTTTAATCTTTTGAGTTGGGGATCAACCACCTTGAAAAATAAATAACAAAGAAAATAATTAAAAGTTTTTTAGTTAAATTCCCTGTCTTACATGATTGATAATTGAAGTATTTATAGCTTCTTAACTTCCTAAAGAAACTACCTGCAATTAAGGCAACTGATGCCTGACTAATAATAGAACTTCTAGAATTTAAGAACTTAAGGAAACTGAGTATTAATTAAGGTAAGCTTAAATAAGGGAAATAAGTGACCGCAAGGATGGTATCCTAACATCCCACCGCGCCTGAAAATGGCTTGTCCAGAAGCCTCAAAGTCTGGAAATCGAGCAGAATATCATCAACATCCTCTCAAGTTGCTTCTTCATTGGGATGATCTTTCCATTTTACCAGCCACTTTGTTCCAGTTGTATTGCCTTTCTTAAACATTTTGCACTCCAGAACTAAATCAGGTTCCAAAGATGTATAGTCAATAGTGGTAGGCAATTATGTATCAACAACAATTGAAGATTCAAGTTTCAGTTTTAGCTATGAAACATGAAATACTGGATGGATCTTACTCGTAACAGGTAAGTCCAAACGATATGTGACTGATCCAATCTTCTCAATAACACGAAAGGTTCCATAAAATCGTGGAGAAAGCTTAATATAAGATTGATTAACTACTGATGCTTGACGATATGGTTGCAATCTTAGAAAAACCCAATCATTAATTGCAAATGTACGTTCAATTCTGTGAGCATCAACATATGTCTTCATTCTATCTTGAGAATCATGTAAATTAGCCTTCAAGTTGCATAAATTATGATCTCGAGCCTTTAAACTTTCATCCACAACATGCACAGGAGTTGATCCTGGAATATAGGTCGAAATTGTTGGTGGAATTCGACTGTAAAGAGCCTGATAAGGAGTCATCTTGATTGTTGAATGATAACTCGTATTATACCACCATTCATCCCATGGTAGCCAATTTTTCCAATCCTTAGGCTTTATTCCAGCAAAGCAGCGTAAGTAACATTCCAAAGTTCTATTGGTTACCTCAGTTTGTCCATCTGTTTGAGGATGATATGCTAAACTTCGGCACAACTGAGTGTCTTGTAAAGAGAAAAAAGCTTCCGAAAAATTGCTCATGAATATTAGGTCTCGATCACTAACTATTGTCTTTGGCATTTCATGTAAATGCACGACTTCATGTACAAATATGTCAGCAATCTTGGTAGCAGTGTAAGGATGATAGTGCTATAAAGTGTGCATATTTAGTCAATCGATCTACCACTACTAATATAGAACTTTTATGATTGGAGACTGGAAATCCATCAACAAAGTCCATGGATATATCTATCCACACATCAGTAGGAATTGTTAATGATTATAAAATCCTTGGAGGCGCAATTGACTCAGACTTTTTAAGTTGGAAAATGTCGCACTTCTTAATGAATTCTTTGACTGCATATTTCATACCCTTCCAATATAAATTGAGATGAAGACATTTGTAAGTACCCTGAATGACCACCCTAAAGGGATGAATGAAACTCCTTAAGTAGTTTAGAACACCAATCAGAAGTAGGTACTACGACAATGCAACCTTTGTAACGTAGAATCCCAGCATCATATGAATAATGAGCTTTATAATCTGATTTATTCTTCAAGTTGTCTATAAGAATGCTTAATTCAATATCAATGTGACACTCATTGATAATCGCATCAATGCCATAAATTAGTGGAGCAGTAACTGCCAGTAGATGAGAATATGCGAGATAACGCATCAACATCTTTATTTACTGCACCACATCGATGAATTATTTCATAATCATAATCCAATAGTTTGGACAACCACTTTCGTTGTTCAATCGAAGATAACCGCTACTCCAGAAAATATTTAATACTTACGTGATATGTGTAGATTTTAAAGTGCCTACCAAGCAGATAAGGTCTCCATTTGTTCACTGCAGAGACAATAACAAGCATTTCCTTATCATACACAAATAGATTCAGATTATTACCTGATAATGGTTTGCTAAAATATGCAATAGGTTTGTTAGATTGCATCAAAACTTCTCCCAATCCATTACCCAAAGCATCGGACTCTAAACAAAACTCTTTTATAAAGTTCGGTAATTCCAAAACAGGAGTGCTTGTTAAGGCCAGTTTGAGCTGATTAAATGCATCTGTAGCTTGATTAGTCCACTTGAAAGCATCATGTTTTAATAACTTAGTCAATGGAGCACTTATTTTGCCATAATCTCGCACAAATTTGCGATAGTATCCTGCCAAACTCAAGAAACACCTGAGATCCTTGACTGTAGAAGGAATAGGCCAATTCTTAATGCTAGAAATCTTATCTTCCTCCACAGAAACACCTTCATCTGAGACCGTGTAGCCAAGATAACCAATTGATGACTTTTCAAAGTCATACTTAGAGCTTTTTAGAAATAACTTATGTGTTCGTAGTAGCTCAAACACAATTGCCAGATGTTGAAGGTGCTCAGGCAAAGAGGTATTGTAAACTAATATGTCGTCGAAGAATACCAGAACAAATTTTCGAAGATACAGACGAAATATATCATTCATCAAACTCTGGAATGTTGCAGGTGCGTTAGATAATCCAAAGGGGATCACCAAAAATTCGTAGTGCCTATTATGTGTCCTAAAAGTTGTTTTGTGAATATCTGCATCATACAATCTTATTTGATGAAAGCCAAATCGCATATCCATCTTTGAGAAAATTGTAGCACCATTTAACTCATCAATCAATTCATTCACAACTGGAATTAGAAAACTATCTTTCACAGTAACCTTGTTAAGTGCTCTATAATCGACGTACATACGCCAATTATTATCTTTCTTACGAACCAATAACACATGTAAATAATAAGGACTAGAGGTTTGATGAATAAACCCCGCTTGCTTGAGTTCAGATACAATCTTCTCAATCTCAGCCTTTTGAAAATTTGGATATTTATATGGTCGAACATTTACTGGTGAAGTGTTTGGCAGTAAATGTATGCGATGATCATGTGATCTAATAGGTGGTAAAGATGTTGGAGACACAAATATATATGAATAACGCAAAAGTAGTTGAAAAACTTCAGTGGGTATCTTATCAGAAGTTGTTGTTGACAAGGTTGGAGCTAGCTGAAGTAGAAAACCATGGTGTGCATAATCCAATAATTATTGCAGTGGGGTGATGTCCAAGAGCATAATTGAGGCTGAAGAATTCCCAACTAATAGATAATCATTACCGCTTGAATGAAATTACATATGAAGTTTCTTAAAATCCCATGTGATCTCACCCAAAGTTTGTAGCCATTGCACACCAAGAACTGCATCGCACCCACTAACAACCAAGAGAAAGAAATCAGTAGTTAACTGATAACCCTGTAACTTAAGAGAGATATCAACACAAGAGCCTTGAGTTTCCAGAAAGCCATTGTTACCAACCATAACTTTCAAAGCAGTGTTACTAGGTTGATTAGAAAAACCGTGTTTCATAGCAATGGCCGGGTGTGAAAAGTTGTGAGTAGAACCTGAATCAATGAGAACTATAAGAGGTTCTCTTTGGATATATCATGTAATTCTCATAGTTTTAGGAAAAGAAGATCCCATTAGAGAATATAGTAAAACTTCAGATTTTGTATCTTCACTGGTTGTAGTAACATTCACATCTTCTTCCTCAGCATGCTCATTGTTGATCTCAACATTGTCTGGATCCATATCCAAAATTAATAACTTTGGTTTAGCACACAAGTGGCTAGGTGGAAATATTTGATCGCAATTAAAGCATAATCCTTTTATCGTCTCTCTCTTTGTTCATCCTGTTAGAGCACTGCTCGGTCGAACTCGCAAGTGTTGCTATCTCAAGCTTGTTGTCAAGTTTAGTTTCAAAAACTATAAGTTTTGATTTCTAATCTACTTATAGCTATGTATCGGATTATGATAGAATGTGTAGTTGAGCATTAGACTTCAGGGTGTTCATCAACTGAAGACGAAGAACTACTAAGAGGAGCTTGTGGAACTTCATCAACAAAAGGTATATGGAGACTTGAACTCATCTATCACTCAGAAGTCTATTTCTATTCTATCTCTTATTGTGACAAAATTCGTATAGATATATAGACTTTATATTATACAAATTTGATATTTCGAGCTGAGTTTAACTCGCTTACATATTTCTCGAAATATGTGTTGGTAAATTTTCGCTTTAACCAAGTTTATCTTTATTCTTGACGAAAGTCAAAAGATGATCATGTGAAAATCGCCTGGTAACATCTTACATGATTTGTGTGAGACAGTCATTTGATGTAGACTCATAATGTTTCGTATTGAGCTATTGATCACTTGAAAAATTCTTTGAAGCTAATAGTTTGCATGAGACAGCTATTCCCGTCTTCCAAGAATGTTTCAATGATTAAGATGGAGTTTAGAACGATTAACCATTGATTGAATATAACACAGTATGCGTACTTGTATGCTAACTGTTGCAAGTTATTCAAAGTCTGAGAACCATAATATGCATACCCTATGCGTACTGGTTTGGAAGTTGAAGTTCGGGAACTTAGTATGCATACCCGTATGCGTAACGACGTAATAGTTCAAGTCCGGGAATTCAACTGAGTTTGGTGGTGTACGACAGTATGCGTACCAGTTCGCATACTGGCGAACCCAGACCAAGTCCGGAACTCTAAGTATGCATACCCGTTTGCATACTTGAGTGGGTTAAGTTCTAAAATCGGTTTGTTCATGAAATAATATATTAAGGAATGCAATCTTTTTTGAACCGTGGTTATAATGTTCATGAATTGATTCAAGTGAATCAAAATCGATTTTTCTTCAATTGTGTCTTGTATACTTCTACGAGAATATAAACAATTTAACAACTCCATAACTAGCTTCATTTGAGTCATTTGAACTAGTTGTGATTAATATGCACAAGGTTGATATGAAACTGTTCATATGGCTAACTTCGGTTAACTATTGTTGGGCCAACTATGTGCACACGTTTGGGTACGGTTACTCATACCTAAATGAAGTCACATTTCATTTGTGTATAACAAGCTAAGTGCGATATAACGGTTGAAAGATATTATCTTGACTCTAACCAGGTTTTCATCTAACGGTGAATATTGAATGCTTTGTTACCAAGGTAGCATTGATTCCAAACCCTGATTTGAAGACTATATAAAGGAGAACTGATAGGGGTCTAAAACACCTAACTCTTGTATCAGTTTCTTGCACTTTTCTTAGTTATTTCTCTTCAAACGCTGTATATTACTCTTGTTTAGTATTTGTGTAGGTACTTGGCATGGTTTTGCACAAATGAAGGAAAAGTGTGGTTTAAAGCACTGCTCGGAATCATTGGCGTTGTTGGAAAGCACAAGAAGAGTACATGCTGATGAAGCATTGAGAACAAAGACTGATCAAGGCAGCTACTGAAGTTCAGTTAGCATTTGATGAAGCAACTGAATTATCGGATCAGGGCACCAACATGGACCAACTAGATACTGTAGCAAAAGGAAGGTGTTAAGGCCACCTGAGTCTTCTTGACCCTTGTACGAATAGGATTCAGGAATATTAGGTCATTTATTATTCTCAGTTTCAACATTTCACAAACTTCTTCTCACTGAATCGAGAGCTGCTGCATCAAGGGCTCATGCCAGCAGACTATGGGTTCAAGAGTATTTCACGGAAGGTTCGGAGTTGTCTGCAAGGTGATGAAAACACATATTCACGATGGCCAGGCGGATTTGGAATTCTAAAAGCACAGAGAAGAACTGAATATCGTGATGGTATTGAAAATCAGTTGAGAAACTGATGTAAATGTCGATGGAGTTTGATAAATCAAGAGGAAAAAGGATTTGTGGAAGAATTGAGGGATTGCTGGTGGTTCTAAGAACTTCATTTGAGACCTGGAATTCAGGGCAGAAGAACTGAAGCTGTTGTTGTTGGTTTGTGATGATAAATGGCCCAGATTGATGATGATATATAATTATTCATGGAATATAAACAATGGGTTTGTGCTGAATTGAACTGGAAGGAGTTGGAGAGCTATAGAAGAAGATTTCTTGATGCACAACAACAACACTTCATTATGTTCAGCAGGTGTTTGCAGAATTTCCTAATCTAGGAACAACTAGAAATCAAGGGAATGAAGATATTTGTCTTGCGCAACTGGGGGTCGAGTTTGAAGATAGAAACAATGAGGGTTTGTTGCTGTCTAGCCATGGAGCTGGATTGTTTACAATGGGGTTTGGTGATGTTTCAGTCGAGAACTAAATGGTTGGAAGTGCTGGCTGTACAGGCATTGGGACACAGAGAATGGACTGAAATTGAGTTACTGATACTGATGGTGCGAGTTCGAGAAGATAAACAAGTTGCTGATGTTTGTGATCATGGAGCTGTGGTTCGAATGTGCAGCAGTCTGGTGGAATTTCAGGACTAGAATTCAATGGAGAAGAGGCCAGGATAAATAACAAGACACATGAGCTGTGTAGATGTGAAATTGTGAGGATTTGGTGCAATTCTGGTAAGCAAGACCGTAACGAATAGAGGATGGTTGACTGCACCAAGTTTGTGTTGGTAGCTATGGGTCGTTGCTGAGAATAAGATTACAGTTAAACAGCAGGTGCTGACAAGGGTTTACTGAGAAGACTGAATGCAAGACGGAACAGAAAGTGGCTGGAGTAGTGGTGGTTCAGATCGAGTTACGGTGGAAATATGGACCAAGTTCTGGGATGGTTAGCCATGGTTCCAGGCCTGAGTATGAAGGTTGGTTGGCAGCAGCTAGGACCCAATTTAGAAGCCAACAGGATATGAAGACCTGGGTACCAATTTATCTCAGTTTTGGAAAAACTTTATTGCCAAGAATATATTCAGAAGGTGCTGTCTTGGCCATCAGTTTTATGTGATGAATGACTGAGATTTGGAAGATGGTAGAGTTTGTATGGAACAGGGATTGTTGGGTCTACTGGAGGTTACGATTTTACAGGGCAGAAAAGCTATAAAGAGAGGCGCAGAAACACAGATAAGACTACCTTTTGATTACCAGTTTTGTGCTTGCAGATTGTTCGCGGAAAATCCTGAAAGAGGAGAAGCTATAGAAAACCTAAACAAGTACCTGAACCTGCAGCAGCAGTGGGTTTGCTTTTACATCTTTTTTTCCTTGAAACCTTATTTACCTAGAATATATCTTTATGCTTAAACTAAGAATATGAGCAGTTAATTTCTTTATTAATTGGGGAGGATTTCAAAACTCTGAATATGTTTTATTGATCAATCTTATGCAAGTTTTCTTCCGATAATTATTCTTTTGTTGATTGTCTTTTACCGATCTTATGACCATGAGAAGTATGCTTGGTATCTAAGTGCACAATTAGGTAACTCGTATTCAATCTTTACATAAGTAACAGTGCACTATTTGTCGCAAAGGGATTTTGTATGCAATAGTGTGTAAAAGATAACCCTAGGTTAATGTGTCGAACTTACGAGCATGTGACTAGGAACAACTTGTTTCTTAAATATTAATGCAATTGGTTCAATTACACCTAGAGAGCATGTTTTAGGTGGTTCACTTGATTAATATTCGTTAGAGAACTTATTTTATGCGGTGATTTAAGGAATCTAAAGATTAGTTGAACTTATAACTTGTCTAAAATTTTTTAAACTATTTGAAAGTAACACTTGTATGATTAATAATATCTTGTTTGATAGTGGCGAATGAATCTCTAGTCAATTTCATCTCATAATTTGAATTACAATCTTTGCAATTTTTAGAATTTGTGTCTTTTAACAACATCAATTTGTCTTATATAATAACTTAAAACTCACACCTCCCTGTGGATTTGAACTCGACTTGTCTCACTACTTCTTTATAGAATTGTGTAGAGTAAGAGAAATATTATTGATAGGTTGACACCCTCATCAAAATTGGCGCCGCTTCCGGGGTGGTAGTGGTAGTATTAAGTTGTTATTTTTCTTTTTAGTTATTATTTTTGCTTTTAGTTTCAATTTTAGATTACTAATGCAATTTTCAAGACTCTTATTTTCAGGTACTATTGCTTTTGTGAATGTTTAAAGAGGGTAGACCAAGTCTCATTGGTATCCGTCTTCAATCCGGCACTCAACTAAAGGACTTTATTTGAGCGGTTAACACTCCGCTACCTCATAGTTCATCATCAAGAGAGTTCGCATATTCGAACATAGAGGAAGAACAAGTAGTTATGGCAACACTCAAGGATCTTGCATCACCATAATTGAACACTCAACCCTTGTGTATTCAGTTGGGCGAAGAAATTGAGTTGAAACCAGCTTTGCTCACCTCATTTCCTAAGTTCCATGGTTTAGCGGGGAAGATCCAAACTGTCATCTCCAAGAATTTCTAATGGTACTTGTAAGTGTGAAGCCAAAGAGAGTTGAAACCGATTGCTATGCTTAGAGCATTCCCATTTTCTCTTATGGATATGGCAAAGGAATGGTTTTACAATCTCCCAGCAGGTAGTATTACTACATGGACCGGTATGAAGAAACTCTTTCTTGCGAAGTACTTTCCCGCATCCAAGGTAGAACAAATCTGGAAAGAGATATGTGGCATTGTTCAAAGGGCATGTGAAAAATTTTATGAGTATTGGGAGCGTTACAAGAGATTATGTCAAATTTTTCTGCATTACCAAATCACGAAGCAACTTATCATCCAATATTTCTATGAAGGACTCTTATTAAATGATAAGACAATGATTGTTGCTGCAAATGGTGGAGCTTTAGTTGACAAGACACCCGCACAAACAAGAGCTTTGATTGAGAATATAGCATCTATTTTGCAGCAATTCTCTTCACGATCAGAAACTTTTTTCAAGAAGGTGAATGAAGTTAGTGAAGTTTCTCATATGGAACAAAGGATGGGTAATATGGAGAGGATGATGCAACAAATTTCTGCAGTGATTATTCTATCGCATGAAGGAAATATGAAGCATGCAAATTCTATGTACCAAAATCAGCAAAGGCTGAGGTATGATCCGTACTCCAACACATACAATCCGGGTTGGCGAGATCATCCAAATTTAAGTTGCATCAAATCCTACTTTCAATCAACAAGGTGGCTACCAATTCATGCAAAGACTACAACAAGAACATCAAGGCACAAGTGTGGATGACAAGTTTACTCTTATGATGCAAAGTGTGCAAGAGATTTCAAAGACAATGCAAGGGTTTAACCAATTCCAGCAGAAATCCGAGATGGCTATGAGAGATGTGCAATACCAAGTTAGTCAATTGGCTAGTGATATGAATCAACTCAAGGCACAAGGATCTGGAAAACTTCCTTCACAAACGTTGAACCATAAGGAGAATGTCAATGCTATTGAGCTAAGAAGTGGGAAGAAAGTAGAGAAACCGGTAACATCACCGGAATCTCATGGGCATGTTTTAGAGCAACAAGAGGATAAAACGACCCCTAACAAGGCTGATTTGGTAACAAATTCTCACTCTAAACCTCTTGTTTCTACTAATGTCACTTCTCCACCTTTTCCTAGTAGGTTTGCAAAGTCCAAGAAGGAGACACTATACAAAGAAATTTATGAGATATTCAAGAATATCCAAGTGAACATACCACTCCTTGAAGCAATAAGGCAAGTTCCTCGCTACGCAAGTTTCTTAAAGGAATTGTGCACTAACAAGCACAAATTGGTCGGTAATGAAGTTATGTATGTGGGTGAGAATGCTTCCACGTATCTTCAAAAGAAACTCCCGCCAAAGTTAAAGGATCCCGGTAGTTTCACTATACCATGTACAATTAGTACAACCAGGTTTGATCGTGCTTTGCTAGATTTAGGAGCAACTATTAATGTTATGCCTGCCTCAATATATGAAACGTTAGACCTTGGTCCTCTTAAAGATATCGGTATTATTATTCAACTTGCTGATAGGTACACTACATACCTGAAAGGGGTTGTGGAAGATGTTTTGGTGCAGGTTAGTGAGCTTATTTTTCCTGCAGATTTTTATGTTCTAGATATGAAGGATGAAGATTCACCCTCGTCTACAACGTTGCTGTTGAGTAGACCTTTCATGAGAACGTCTAGAACTAAAATTGGTGTTTTTAAAGGCACCATAACTATGGAATTTAACGGTGAACCCATAAGTTTCAACATCTTTGAGGCTATGAGATACCCGAGTGACGTGCATTCCTGTTTTTCGGTTGATGTGATTGATTCTTTGTCTCAACAAGTGTTTGAGTTAGATGGTGATGATACGTTAGATAAAGCTATAATGAAAAGTTTAGATTGTGGAAATGGAAATCATAATGACATGAAAAAGTGATGTAGAAATCTGTGATAAGCTTAAAGAAGTTATTTGCTCTCTTGCCGCATTACAAGAGCTCTCACCTAGAAATGATGTTTTTTATATTTCCTTACCTTGTACTAATGGGAAACTCTTGCCGTCAATTTTGCAGGCACCTATCCTTGAATTGAAACCTCTTCCGTATCACCTCAAGTATGTTTATCTAGGTGATACAGAAGAGTTACCGGTGATTATTGCCAAAGACCTTACCAAGGTGCAAGAAGAGAATCATATTCGTGTGCTAAGAGAATAAGTCTGCCATAGGGTGGACCATTGCAGATATCAAGGGAATCATCCCCTCCATGTGTATGAACCGAATACTTCTTGAGGAGGGGGAAAAAACAACATGAGATGCTCAACATCGCTTGAACCTTCCGATGATGGAAGTGGTCAAGAAATAAATCCTGAAGTTGTTGGATGTAGGGGTTATCTATCCCATATCCGATAGCAAATGGGTAATCCCGGTTCAAGTCGTTCCAAAGAAATCCGGAGTCACGATGGTGAAAAACGAATATAATTACCTAGTTCCAACTAGAATTCAGATCGGTTGGAGAGTGTGCATCGATTATCGAAAGTTCAATCCTACCACCCGAAAAGACCATTTTTCCTTATCGTTTATTGATCAAATGCTTGAGAGATTGGCTGGACACTCTCACTATTGTTTTCTTGATGGTTTTTCAGGGTATAATCAGATTGTAATAGCTCCGGAAGATCATGAAAAGACGACTTTTACTTGTCCATTTGGCACATTTGCATATAGACATAGGCCAGTCGGTTTGTGTAATGCTCCAGGCACTTTTCAACGTTGTATGGTAAGTATATTTCCAGATTATGTTGCTAGCATCATAGAAGTGTTTATGGATGACTTTAGTGTGTATAGCGATTCTTTTGACAAGTGTTAGACAACCTTACACTAATCCTTAAAAGATGCGTAGAAACTAATCTTGTTCTTAATCGGGAAAAGTGTCACTTTATGGTGAATCATGGTATTGTCCTAGGCCATATTGTATCCTCTAGGGGGTTAGAAGTGGACAAGCTAAGATAGATGTGATTAAAAATTTATAATACCCCACAACTGTGAGGGAGGTTCGTTCTTTTCTTGGACATACAAGTTTTTATAGGAGGTTCATCAAGGATTTCTCTAAGATTGCAATGCCCCTGTGAAGACTTTTGCAAAAAGATGTTACCTTTGATTGTGACAAGGAATGCAAGAAGGCTTTTGACACCTTAAAAGAGTTGTTGACTACCGCACCCATCATCAAACCACCGGACTGGAACAAGCCCTTTGAGTCGATGTGTGATGCTAGTGACTAGCTGAGGGAGTCGTGTTGGGACAGCGAGATGGTAAAGTTCCATATGCCATTTATTATGCTTCTAGAACTCTTAATGGCGCACAAATCAACTACTCCACCACTGAAAATAAGCTCTTAGACATAGTGTTTGCACTTGAAAAGTTCAGATCTTACTTGGGGGATACGCAAGTGATTGTCTTCTCCGACCATGCTGCAAACTCTGATACTTGCTAACAAAGAAAGATGCTAAGCAAAGGCTCATTAGGTGGATTCTTCTTCTTCTTCAAGTGTTCCATTTCCAAATTAAGGACAAGAATGGTAGTGAGAATACCGTAACGGATCATTTGAGTCGTTTGATTGCATCCAAAGAAGCAATTCCTTTGTATGATAGTTTTCCGGATGAGAAACTCTTTATGGTGGATAGCACAAATCCATGGTATGCTGATATTGTGAACTACTTGGTGACGGGACAAGTACCCGGTACCATGTCAACTTTTCAGAAATTGAAGCTCAAGAAAGTATCCAAGCAATATACATGGGATGAACCATATTTGTGGAAACATTGTGCTGACCAAATAATGAGAAGGTGCGTCCTAGAATCCGAGTTTCAATATATTCTTAATTTTTGTCACTCATATGCTTGTGGATGCCATTTTGGGTCCAAAAGAATGGCACTCAAGGTTCTTGAGAGTGGTTTCCATTGGCCCACTTTATTTAAGGATGCATACTTTTGTAAAGCTTGTGATAGGTGCCAACGAACCGGCAATCTAGGTGCTAAAAATCAAATGCCACTAACACCAATTCTCCCCGTAGAGATATTTGATGTATGGGTTATCGATTTTATGGGGCCTTTTGTGAATTCGAATGTGAATCTTTATATAGTTCTTGCTGTTGATTACGTTTCTAAATGGGTGGAGGCTAGAACCACCAAGACTAATGATTCTGAAGTTGTTTGTGAGTTTGTGAAGGAACAAATATTTTTCAGGTTTGGCACACCTCATATGGTGATTAGCGATGGATGTTCCCATTTTCAGAGATCCTTTCACACTCTTCTCAAGAAGTACAATATTACTCACAAATTCGGCACACCGTACCATCCGCAAACAAGTGGACAAGCTGAAATTTCTAACCGGGAGATCAAGTCAATTTCAGAGAAGACGGTGAATACTACAAGGAAAGATTGGAGTTTTAGACCCAATGATGCTTTATGGGTGTACCGGAAAACATACAAACTCCAATTGGGATGTCTCCGCTTAGGATGATTTATGGCAAACCTTGTCATCTTCCCGTAGAACTTGAACACAAAGCTTTTTGGGCCATCAAGATGTGCAACATGGAGCTAGATGCTGCAGGGAAACAAAGAAATCTTCAACTCAATGGGTTAGAAGAAATCCGCAATGATGCATATGAAAGTTTTCACATTTACAAGGATAAAACTAAAGCTTTTCATGACAAGATGATTTCTCAGAAAAGTTTTCTTATAGGGCAGAAAGTTCTCTTATTTCATTCTCGTCTTAAGTTTTTATCCGGTAAACTTAGGTCCCGATGGGTTGGACCATTTGTTATTATGTGTTTTCTCATGGTGCAGTGGAGCTTTCTAGTCCCAAAACAGGGAAGATTTTCAAGGTGAACGGCCATCGAGTGAAACCATATTATGAGCAATTTGTGACGGAGAATCAAGAGATCATAGAATTAAGTGATCCACTCCCTCTGGAGGAGTAATTAGAGCTGAAAGTCGGGCTGACGAATTTAAACCAAACGCTAAATGGGAGGCAACCCACTGGTTTTATATTTTTTATCCTTTTATTTTTAATTTTCTTCTTTTGCATATCATATTAGGATTTCCCACCTTGGTTTTACTTAGGATGAGTCAATTACATTGAGAACAATGTAAAATTTAAGTGTGGGGGAGTGTTTGGATATTTTGCATATAGTCGATTTTTCAAAATTTTGTAAATATTTTCATTAAAAACCTTCAACTTGTAGAGATTTTAGAGTCACTAGCATACTTCTAGGTATGTTTACATAGAGAATTCTGACCGACATACTGAACTTGGAAGTAGTAGGGAACTACGTTCAGATTTCTTACTTGTTAGAGTGTTAAATAGTGGATTTAATCATGCCGGTGGCGAATGAGGAGCAGAGAAAAATGCATCAAGTGGGGCACTAGACCAAAAATTCTTTGTAGATGACTAAAGAGCTTTCGTTTGAGTGTGTGTCAGTGTACATTAATTCCGGGTAGAATGGTGAGCTACCCAACTTCACACCATTTTTAGCACTATTTTTGATTTCTTGAGAGCTAATTTTGTTAATCATGAGGGTGACGTCTATAGATGAAAACCACCTTCTTGTAGTTTGATTTGCAGTTAGCACCATTCTCTCTCTCGCCAACAACAGGTCCATAGAAACACAATCATCATCAACAAGGGAGCGACATCAAAATATACAAGGAAAGTTGAAGACGTTTAAGGATTACAAGCAACAGTACAAGGAAGTGCAAATTTCATATCCAAGTAAAGCAACATACAATGAGAAGATTTTTATGTATATGTTGAAGACTTACATATAAGGAGCGGAATTACATATTCAAATTGAAGACTTATTTACAAGAGCGAAGAAAATCAAAAGATGAGAGTTATTGAAGTTTATGATACGATATGTTACAAGTTGTGAAGATCAAAGTGGTAACGTACTTATCTCATGGCCATGTTAATTTTATTTCATATTTATTGTTTTAGTTGCAATCTCTTTAAAAAAAAAATCTATGAGGAAGTTTCAAGCAACAAGGAATATAGGAAAAGAGTTACAATTGCCAAAGTTTTATGAGGTTCAAGAGTTTATCATCAATAGACGAAGACCAAGAAGAATGAAGAATACGAGCTGAAGATTAGGTTTCTATTGGATGTTGTGAGAGTGGTGCTTTCTTCATTTCCGATCAGATGTGAAGGTGGTAAGTACTCCCATCCTTGCTATAGTGGTTGATTTCCTTTCTTAGAGATCATCAGGAAACAGTCTTTTATTTCCCACGATTTTGTGGGGTCTCTAGAAATAATCCGGAAGGTTTCCTTCCCACCATTCAACGTGTGTAGGATTTCTCTCTTCATTCCTACCTGCACACATGTGAGACCCATAAAAAAGTTGTCTTATTGAGTGCAATTATCATAAAATCCTTTTAAATGAGGCATAAGTCGAGGCGAAATGCTTATTGATCGCTCTCAAACACGCGTTCTCTCATTATGGTGTGGTTATTTCTCACTCAACATTTAAGAATGAGTATATGTTCTTTGGTATTTCTAACTTCTTATTACTAGCACGCAGAAACTATATGTCATCATAGCTCTTTGGATGCTTGGGACGCTGGAACGTTTTGAAGTTGGAGTAGGCTTTGTGGGTATACCTCTCGTAAGCCCTCACGAGACTATAACTCATCCACTAGGGACACCTAGGGGTTTAAAGGCTTGTTACACTCGCTAAGTATAACTGTAACCTCAACGAAAGGGAGTTGTTGTATGGGGGACTTTGATAGGGGTCTAACCTTGTATCGGTTTCTTGCACTTTTTTTAGTTACTTCTCTTCAAAACATTGTATATTACTCTGTTTAGTATCTGAGTAGGTACTTGGCATGGTTTGGCACAAATGAAGGAAAATGGTGGTTTAAAGCATTGCTCTGAATCATCGTTGCTGGATAGAAAGCACAAGAAGTACATGCTGATGAAGCATTGAGAACAAAGACTGATCAAGGCAGCTACTGAAGTTCAGTTAGCATTTGATGAAGCAACTGAATTATTGGATCAGGGCACCAACATGGAACAACTAGTTACTGTAGCAGAAGGCCGACGTTAAGGCCACCTGAGTCTTTTACACCCTTATACAAACAAGATTCGGTCATTTATTATTCTCAGTTTCACCATTTCACAAACTTCTTCTCAATAAATCGAGAGCTGCTGCAAGGGATCATGCCGGCAGACTATAGGTTCAAGAGTATTTCACGGCAGGTTTGGAGTTGTCTGCAAGGTGAGAAGAACACAGATTCAAGATGGCCAGATGGATTTGGAATTCGAGAAGGACATGGAAGAACTGAATTTCGTGATGGTGTTGAAAATCAGTTGAGAAACTGATGTAAATGTCGATGGAGTTTGATAAATCAAGAGGAAGCAGGTGTTAGGGTACCGACCCCAACTCGTCATAGGCCCATGAGTAGAACTCAACTTGAAAACTGGTTGACTAGATGAGGGATCCCATTGACTTATAAACTACCCAATTAATCCCCATATACCAATGTGGGACTAAGGTCCCAACATCCCACCACGCTTCCAGACCCAACGTCCTCGTTGTATCACTCTATCGACACTGGCCGGACGATAGCCCTTTCTCTTATGGCGGCTCCACTCGCCTGCCAGTATTCAATGCTGGTGACAACTACGCCCATACATAGGTGCCCATACACTTTAATCTAGCCTATAGGTCACCCCTTATGTGGAGCAGGCATGGGTCGTTGTGGTTGGCTCTGATACCAAATGTCAGGGTACCGACCCAAACTCGTCATAAGCCCATGGGTAGAACTCAAGTCGAAAACCGGTTGACTAGATGAGGGATCCCATTGACTTATAAATTACCCAATTAAGCCTCATATACCAATGTGTGACTAAGGTCCCAACAACAGGATTTGTGAAAGAATGGAGGGATTGTTGGTGGTTCTAAGAGCTTCATTTGAGACCTGGAATACAAGGCAGAAGAACTGAAGATGTTGTTGTTGGTTTTTGATGATAAATGGCCCAGGTTGATGATGATATAAAATTACTAGTGGAATATGAACAATGGGTTTGTGCTGAATTGAACTGGCAGGAGTTGGAGAGCTAGAGAAGAAGATTTCTTGATGCACAGTAACAACACTTCATTATGTTCAGCAGGTGTTTACAAAATTGCCTAATTCAGGAACAACTAAAAATCAAGGGAATGAAGATGTTTGTCTTCCGCAACCGGGGATCGAGTTTGAAGCTAGAATTAATGAGGGTTTGTTGTTGTCTATCCATGGAGCTATGTGGATTGTTTACAATGGGTTTTGGTGATGTTTCAGTTGAGAAGTAAATGGTTGGAAGTGCTGGATGTACATGCAGATATGAGGGTTATTGGGAGACAGAATGGAATGAAATTGAGTTACTGATACTAATGGTGCGAGTTCGAGAAGAGAAACAAGATGCTGATGTCTGTGATCATGAAGCTGTAGTTCGAATGTGCAACAGTCTGGTGGAATTTCAAAACTAGAATTCAATGGAGAAGAGGCCAGGATGGATAACAAGACATATGATTTGTGTAGATGTGAAATTGTGAGGATTTGGTGCAATTTTGGCAAGCAAGACCGTAACCAGTAGAGGTTGTTTGACTGCACCAAATTTGTGTTGGTAGCTATGGGTCGATGCTGAGAAAAAGATTACAGTTAAACAGTAGGTGCTGATAAAGGTTTATTGAGAAGACTAAATACAAGACGGAACATAAAGTGGCTAGAGCAATGGTGGTTCAGGTCGAGTTACGGTGGAAATATGGAACAAGTTCTGGGCTGGTTAGCCATGGTTCCATGCCTGAGTACGAAGGCCGGTTGGCAGCATCTAGGACCTAATTTAGAAGCCAACAGGATATGAAGAATTGGGTACCAATTTATCTCAGTTTTGTAAAAACTTTATTGCCAAGAATATATCCAGAGGTGTTGTCTTGGCATCAGTTTTATGTGATGAATGACTGAGATTTGGAAGTTGGCACAGTTTGTATGGAACAAGAATTGTTGGGTTTGCTGGAGGTTACGATTTTACAGGGCAGAAAAGCTATAAAGAGAGGCGCACAAACACAGAGAAGATTACCTTTTGATCACCAGTTTTGTGCTTACAGATTGTTCGCAGAAAATCCTGAAAGAGGAGAATCTATACAGAACCTAAACAAGTACCTGAACCTGCAACAGCAGTGGGTTTGCTTTTACATCTGTTTTTCCTTGAAACCTTATTTATCTTGAATATATCTTTATGCTTAAACTAAGAATATGTGCAGCTAATTTCTTTATTGATTGGAGAGGATTTCAAAACTCCGAATATGTTTTATTGATCAATCTTATGCAAGTTTTTCTTCCGATAATTATTCTTTTGTTGATTATATTTTACCGATTTTATGACCATCAGAAGTATGGTTGTTATCTAAGTGCGCAATTCATTAACTCGTATTCAACTCTAATGCTAGTATTGAGAACTTTAATCCGTAATTGTTAGAGTAATTTTTACATAAGTAGCGGTGCAATTTTTGTTGCAAAGGGATTTTGTATGCAATAGTGTGTAAAAGATAACCATAGGTTAATGTGTCGAACTTACGAGCATGTGACTAGGGACAAATTGTTTCTTAAATATTAATGCAATTGATTGAGTTACACCTAGAGAGCATATTTTAGGTGGTTCACTTGATTAGAATCCGCTAGAGAACTTATTCTATGCGGTGATTTAAGGAATCTAAAGATTAGTTGAATTATAACTTGTCTAAAAAGTTTTTAACAATCGAAACTATTTGAAAGTAACACTTCTGTGATAATAATATCTTGTTTGGTAGTGGTGAATGAATATCTAGTCAATTTCATCTCATAATTTGAATTACAATCTTTGAAATTTCAGATGTTGTGTCTTTCAACAACATCAATTTGTCTTATATAATAACTTCAAAACTCACGCCTCCCTGGGTTAAATTGTGTTTGGAAGGCACATCCGGAGGTATATTTATGTCTGATACCACGGTTTGCAAATAGTTAACGAAACATACCACGAGCTTTCCAATATATCCGAGACGGATACTATCTAATTAACCAATGACGGATGTATCCCAAAAATTGTCGCACTGATGTCGCGTTTGGATGGGCCATATAAGTATACTCCGGATACCATACCATTTCTCTCTCTTGAGATATGCAGCGAGTATGTCCCTTCGTCGCCTTCAAACCCTAGTTCATTTGGTGCAAAATATACCCACACTAGTGCTTTCTCCATCAAATTCATTAAACGTGAGCTAAATTCTATCCCTACCTTCACCGTAACTCGAATGATTTCAATGCATCTGGGTGTTTTCCTAACTTTTTATTTTATTGTGTCCAGGGTTTTGGGATATCGGCACTGGTAAAAGCTTCATAACTGGTAAGTTCTTCTTCATTAAACTTATTGATACTCAGTAAAGTGGTTCCATGGGTTTCTAATAGTTATTTCAATTCTGAAAATAATAAACTACTACATAGTCATGTTGGTGATATGCAAAATCATATGCATCCTGCTTATACTTAATTATTTTCTTATTTTACAATTGGAGACCCATTTAGGACAGGTAAGTAAGGTTTTATTGCTGAACTTAATTTTTCAAGACCATGGTTTAGTTCAACATCTTGAAAAAGAAATTTTTTTCTCCTCTCAGATACTGACCCTATAAAACCATACATCTTAAATACATATTTTTAGTCCTTTGACACCTTTGGGATTAAGAATCAGTGGATGTATAATTCTTTGCAAACTTAAGTATGTGTAGTTCTTCTTTCTCGAAACCCACTGAAATTATGAACCTGATTTGTTATATATCGGCAGTTGAATGAATTGATGTGATAGTAAATTGATTGTTTGTCCATGGTGTTAGGGAAAGATGTCTGCTACTATAGCGGGAGGTTCAGCGGATACTGACCTCCAAGATGATTTCAATTCCAAAGAATCTTTAGAGACGGCTTTTGCATCTGTTGAATCGTCGGAACATAATTCATCAGGAACCGAACCATAGTATGTTTGTTTCTTTCGTTCTCATAAAGTCTTTTATTTCAGAGTATTGTTTAGAGATAAGATTTCAAGAGAGAAGATTCGTTAGTTGGTAATATGTTCTCCTTATAGTGCTCTATGATACTGCCAAAGGCAACCTGTAATGAATTACGTAATAACACCACCATCTACCACTTGGTAAAATTTGTAGATGGTGAGGTTTTCCATTTGGAGATGCAGTAATTTTTAATATTAATGTAGATGATTGTAAGATGAACGTATCACCAAAAGTTAGTTTTAGTCTTTTAGATTCATTAGTGTTTGCGTTTTATAACTACATTGGTGTTGAAATTGTTAGATGGTTTGATAATAACCATGTCAAAGAACGCCTCCCTTCAAAATATTGTAGTTGCTGCATATCCTTGGAAGAAAATGACTTGAAGCATCTCATGTGCATAGCAAGTTTGTTCACCCACAAAAGTATCGGGATAACTACCCGAAAGCAACAAATCGCGCAGCTATGGATCTTGTGTCCACGATCAAGGGTCGTTTGAGCGAAAAGGCTTACACATTATTTGCTTCAACAGCAGTTGGACACTTCCTGGATATGCCTGGAACCCATAACAGCAGTACAAGTTTGCATTATCTACTCTCACGGCAAATTATGAGACAAGATGATGGTGATCCATTTTGTATGAACTTTGGGGTTAGAGGGTATATCTTGAGGTTTGGGATGAAAGAATTTGCACTTTCTATGGGACTTAACTTCAAGTTGATAGCGGTAACAAAGGAAGATCTAGATAACCCACTCCCAATATGTATCGCGGATTCACCAATCATGGAAACTCATGTTCATAAACTAAAGCATACCCAAAACATTAAGGAAAAATTTGTCTGCCATTTACAAGTATTTCACCATCTTACCCACAAAAAATCCAAATACCAAAAAGAAAAAGAAAAAAGAAAAATAAACATAACATTCCCCTGCATTTTCAGTCTCAATTGCCAGAACCAAAAAAGTAAACATGATTCGGTGACTTACCAACTTCATCAGCATGGCTTTGTTTACTATCTTCATTTTAGCAATCCCAAGGCCGCCTTCAGATTTTAGACAATATAATACAAGATGCATGATTTGAGATATGTTGTAAATGCTAGCAATTGGTAACTAGGGCGTCTTTGAAGAGAGAACTGTAAATGCATATGTTGATCTCGGTTGTAATAAACTGGGTCTTTTCTGCACAACTAGTGTTCATGTAAGGAATCCAGTTAGAACAGTAATATTGGATTTGTGAGAACTTTTAATGAATTGAGTTTTTTGAATTGGATGTTTAATGAGGCTAACTAGGTAACTTAATCACTGTAGATAGTGTTGAAGGTAGATTCAATCCAGAAAGAATTTAATTTTGCAGGATGTTGTAGCATTGCAGGAGAAAAAAACTTGGGAGAACATGCTGAAAATGCATACAATTTTCAGGATCTAATATAGTTTGAAGGTAGTTACCCTTCTGAAAATTTCTGCAAAATGAGTTTTGCACTCAGATTAAACAATTTTCTTCGGTCAACCAATCAAAATCGAGGGTTTTGTCCACCCACATATTTACTCTTTTATCTTACAAAATACCACCGAATACGCGTCACATGTGCGACTCATTTGCAAAATGTCAGAAATATTCCTAGCAAAAAGTAGCACTGATTACGCGACTCCAGTGAGATTGATTAACGACACTCAAAATAATGTGCGACCCCGAGCCGAACGGCTCTTAACTTAATAGCTTTTTACGGTTCTTATTTGATGGATGTGCGACACATGAACTACGTGGGGCCCAAATCCGTTTAAGCCGAGTAAACGCCGGCAGGCTCTTAACTTAATAGCACCATATTTGCGCTATCCGAGTGATAGGTGTATGACATTTGTACGACTAAATTTAATGGGCATATTAAGGAAAATTAATAACTAATGGATATTGTTTCTGGTTCGCATTAGGGATTCCACTGTTTGAAGAAGAAGTAAAAGTAATTGAAACAACATCCTATTGAAGTCTCAAGAATAGAGATTTCAAATCAATTACACAAGATACTGTTTTTTAGATTGACATGAATCATCATAACTAATCAGTTTTAAACTTTCTTATACCATACAGTTAATCGACCGCAACACAAACTTACTTCTGCTGAATCAACATGAATGGAAATCCTAAGTAGTCATACAACAAACGAACCCCACAAAAACGATGTAAATTCTGATCAGAACCTTAAAGGACCATCAGTAGTTTTCCATCACGAGCCTAATTAAAACTCTTTACTTGAAACCCTTCCTCACAAACTTACCGACCAAATCAATACTATTTCGTTACAACAACCATCTATTTTATCGATCAAAGAAAGATCAACCGTCCCTGTCCTAGCTATTGATTGAGTTGAATGAAGTGATGCCTGAAAATTAGAAAACTCTGATCTCCAATAACCCAAATCAATCGTGCCTGAAAACTAGATCCCATATCGTTATGTATGTACGACCCAAATTGATTCTATGTTTTGTTGGGGGCGAATTAGTCAACACAAAAATGGAATGCTATTATGTTAAAATTGTGGTATTTTGTTTTTCGTTAACTTCTATTGTGGTACCAAACGTCATTGTCCCCACCTCCCTGTGGATTTGAACTCAACTTGCCTCACTACTTCTTTATCGAATTGTGTAGAGTAAGAGAAATATTATTGATAGGTTGACACCCTAATCAAGAACTCTATCAAATGGGAAACCTAATCCCAGCACCTCCTGTGTGAGATTAGTTGCGACTAGAGTCGATTCTCCTTTAAACTAGGTTTTTCCTAAAACTATTATAGGTTAACAACTAAAAGAATTCATTGGGATTCTGAATCCATACCCAACTATTTTCTCTATAATTGCGTGTTATGATCTTACTTTGTTCTATCGTGTTGAGTACTATCTTCTCTAAGATTTGCTCGAGATTTAATCTCCGATAGGTAAGATAAAAAGTAGTCACAAACATCTTCGTCTCATCGTTTGTGATTCCACAATATCTTATTTCGCTTCCATACAATTAATATTATTGTGAGGTGATTGATATTACTAGGTTGTTCTTCGGGAATATAAGTCTGGTGTATCAATTAGTTCGTTTTCACCTTGATTTATCAAACGACGGAACAAAACTCGTAGG
The DNA here is from genome assembly GCF_003573695.1 of Papaver somniferum. Taxonomy (NCBI): domain Eukaryota; kingdom Viridiplantae; phylum Streptophyta; class Magnoliopsida; order Ranunculales; family Papaveraceae; genus Papaver; species Papaver somniferum. The sequence goes on from NW_020622934.1 coordinate 6,562,311, forward strand.
TATTTCTGTGGGAGACAGATTCATCTATTCAATAGATTTTTATGTGTGAGAAAAATTTGTTTATCAAGTCTTCGACTTTGGGCCGTAGCAACTCTTAGTTGTGGGTGAGATCAGCTAAGGGAATCAAGTGCGCAGAATTCAGCGTGGTTCAAGAGGCGTAAGGAATGCGACTGCACCTTAATCAGTGTAAGATTGGTTAGTCCTCAACTACATTCCAATCCGAAGTTAATTGGTAGTAGGCTAGAGTCTGTAGCGGCTTAATACAGTATGGTGTTCAAATCTGGACTAGGTCCCGGGGTTTTTCTACATTTGCGGTTTCCTCGTTAACAAAATTTCTGGTGTCTGTGTTATTTCTTTTCCGCATTATATTTTTATATAATTGAAATATCACAGGTTGTGCGTAGTTCAATCAATTAGATAATCCAACCTTTGGTTGTTGATATAAATTGACTGACACTTTGATATTGGTGTTTGGTACCATCCAAGTTATTTCTCATATTAATCCGGCTCACAGATTTCTATATGTTTGATTGCAGATTGATTTGAGAAATTGAGATATAACTCTTAGATGTATTTCCCTTTATTGAGTCTGACTGTTTAGTTGAATCTCTTCGAAATATGTTGGAGTTTGTCCATACATATTGCCTAAGCGAAATATTGGGTGTGGTTGTTAGACCCTCGATTTTTCACATCCAATGAAAATCTTTTGGCTCCTGTAGGAATCGCACTTTTCTTAAACTACGCAACATTAATTCCTTATATGAAAGGGTTAGGTCGAGTAACAGTTTTGGAAAAAGAAGAAGTTGTTAGTAGCACATCGTCCTGTTTAATAGCTATTTTGAAATCTATAGATAAGGTTTGAGGTTCAAGCACTTCCACAATAGATTTTATCTCAGTTTTCAATGATAGTATAAAGAGATCAATAATACGATCTTTAGGTAAGTCAGTAACAAAGTTTAAAATTTGTTGAAATCCTGTAATATAGTCACGTAGTGATCCCTTTTGAGATATTGTAGATAAAGCCGTACGTGGATTGGCAAACTTTTTATCAGTAAAACGATCACGAATAAGAGAACAAAAGTGCAGCCAAGTTGGGTCTGTTAACTTATTTTGAATCCATCTATACCAAGCTTTGGCTTCTCCCTTAAAGTGAGCATTAGTTATTGATACTTTGAGTTCTTCAGCTATGCGATGCAGATGGAAGTATTGATCTGCCTGAAAAATCCACCCTGCTGGATCCGTACCATCAAAACTCAAAAATTTCAAGTTAATAGATGCTGCTCGAATACCTGAAATATTTTATGAAGAATTGAAACCAACATTGTTACCATTAAGACCATTGCTTCTACTGCCATTCAGGTGAGCATTGAAACCAGGAGGATTAGTACTGAGTGGAAAACGTGTCAGAAGAAGTGATACCATATTTCTAGCAATAGTATCAGCAAGCGTAGCTGTGCTTTCATATTAGCTTGCATCAGAGTAGCCATCTCCTTCCTATTATTTTCCATTAACGTAGTCATATTTGCGGTATTGGAATTCTATAATTGAGTAAAGCAAAGATTCCATTGCAAGAACTGAAGATTATTCCAAAGCATCATGACTCTCAGCCATAGCATTCATGAAATTCTCAACCGTTGTTTTGAGATCTTCCTGACTTGTTTTGAGACTATTAACTTCTTCAATAATCGTCATGGTATAGAAAAAAAGAAATTGTTGAAATTTTGGTGAAAATTGAACCTGCTCTAATACCAGATGTTGGGGTTCGAAACTAAGAACAATGAGAAGAGCAAAAGAAGAACACAAGAAAAGCACAAGAACACGAGCCAAACACAAGAATCGTAAGCTTTAATCCTTTGAGTTGGGGGATCAACCACCTTGAAAAGTAAAATAACAAGGAAAATAATTAAAAGTTGTTTTAGTTAAATTCCCTTTTCGTACATGATTGATAATTGAAGTACTTATAGCTTCTTAACTTCCTAAACAAACTACCTGCAATTAAGGCAACTGATGTCTGATTAATAATAGAACTTCTAGAATTTAAAAACTTAAGGAAACTGAGTATTAATTAAGGTAAGCTTAAATAAGGGAAATAAGTAAGCCGCGAGGATGGTATAACAGGAAGGTTATAAATCATCTTATAGTGTAAGATCGTAACCTTAAGATGTATAGGTGGTTATAACGAATTTAAAAGCTAAATTAATTTTCTTTTTTTCTTCTATGGGTTTATTTTAGTTTTAAACAATAATTACAATAAATAAAAAATAGTTCATTGAGGACATCGAGGTCATTCAGAAGGTATAGATAAGACTTTCTTGAAGATTTATGTATTTATTTTGACATCCCTCCTGCTTTATGAAACATATTGAAGATATTTTTGGGTGCGGGTATGTTTGGAGGGAATATATAAGAATAGTAGGCATGAGAATGAAATTCCTCCGTAATGGAAGAATTCAGATCCCATGGAGACCTGGTGGTATGGATTAGTATTTTCTTTTCCTGTGAATGAAATTTCTTTCACGTCAAGGCAAGTCTTATGATGGTAGAATTACATCTTCCAAGTTCCAAGACATCTTAGCATTTGGAATAGATCATGGAAGTTCAAGTTTAATACTAAAAGGTAAAATAGATCCCAAAACGTGATTTCGAATTGCATTCAACGCGTTTCGGAATCAAGTTCAATCATGGCCCATAAAACCGACGCTCAAAAAGAAACCGTTCGATTTAAAAATACAATCAACTGTAGATTAAGCGCAAATCAGAATTGCGCTTAAGATTGCTACTTTCTCTCGTATTCCAAAATATATTCCATAAAACCTTGGAAAAGTATGAACAACTCTAACTTAGAAGCTATTAGACTTGACATTTCACTCTTTTTCTGAAGTTTGCAATATCCTGGATTTCATCATAAGACTTGCCCTTACCCAAACATACCATATGCTTGATGTTTGTTAGAGAAAGTCTTATCCTAATTAGCTCCTTGAGATCGTTTTTACACATTCTTTCCTCAATTTAAGTAAAAATTTTACGGTTTATTTACCAAGGTGCACTTTCTAGTAATAATACACATACCTATTTTATGCCTTGTTAACGTTTTGACCATCTTAGTTGTCCATGTTTTATCTTACTGGTCCATGTGTAGGTGCTTGGTTCGACCAGGATTTCAGGTTGAATTGAGATTTTCTTTCTCTCTCGTATATGAATAAAAGGTGTAATAATTTCTCATCTATTTTTGAGTTCATTAAAAAGAAGAACACCGACAGGTTCCCTATGGTATCACGAGGTTATCCTTCTGCCGGGAATCACCGTCCCTGGTAACCGATTCAAGCTTCTTTAACAATTTATGCTTCTACACTTAGTTTTGTAATAACTTTTTGTTTTCTTTCTACTTTATTCAATGTTTTCTATACATTTTCTTTCGATTGTGCATTCTCAACAAGCAAAAGAAAAGAATTTCTCTCAATAGGGTGGACATGGGGATGGGGCTGGTTTTTGGTCCCGTCATGTGAGAGCATTTTCCTCACGGTTTCTTCACTCGTTTTTTTTTTTTGGCAGTTCGTGAAGCGTTTTTGTTGTGCATTATGTATGTAGAACTTCTCAAGTTCTTCTTAATGAAATCTTCAATATCATTTTGGTCAAACTCAAAGAAGACAAGTACCTGATTTATAAATCTTGAGTTCTTCCTCAGTTGAAGAAATTTAAGGTTCTTCATTTTCTTGATTGCTCGATTTGATGTCCTTAGCCTATGAAAATTGACTGCTTGTATCCAAGTTTGGAAGTCAGGAGTGCACGCATGATTAGTTTCCATCATCAGTAATTTGTACCGTGGAAGGCTGGTGGTATGTTATTAATGGAGATTGAATTCTTGTCCGTAGAACTCATGTGACTTAACGCCCTCAAAGATGAGCACAAATAACACTAAGTGTGAATTACGCAATAGAAGCGCACATTGGCGCTAACTAAGACTAGCACCAGCCCTACTCACGACCCTCTAACAATGGCCTTAGCCTAAATTTCTCATGGCGCTGGGATATTGGCACTGGGATATATCCCAGCGCCAACTAAAATCATGGTGCTTAAGCGTCCCTATCACAATGTTGTGATATCGTAGCTTCAACTAAATTTCTTCCTACGACCAGCGCCAACTATAATTCTGACGATAGCTTAGTGCTAGCGCCAGGGACGGAGGCATGTGAGCGCAAATGGGTGCGCTTGCACCCACTGAAATTTCAAATTTAATAAGATTAGGCTTGGTTTTTCTGTAATAATAGAGTCTTGTGGGTGCAAATATAAATCACATAATTGAAGTCTTACCATTTCTAAGAGGTCAAAGTTAAACTGATAAATTCTTGGTTATCAGTCCTGGCTCCGTCCCTGGCTAGCGCCCTCCCTTGTCTGGCGCTGGGATAAATTCTTGGTGCTAGTGCCCTTCCTATGTACCATGCCGCTGTGACTTCCGGCGCCAACCTAAGCTGTGGTTCTAGTCTAGTGCTAGCCTACTGCTAGCTCCCCTATTACTACGGATTGGTGCCAAACTACATCTTGGTTTTATCCAACTTCTACCTAGTGTTGGCCTAATGCCAGTGATGACTTGACGCAACACTTGGTACTCTTTTAATGACAATAGCTTGGGTAGTCCATCTCGTTCTTGGTACAATGCTGCCAATTTCTTCATCTTACTTATGCGATGTCCTGAGTTTAAGCTACCTCCTCCATGTCCTGAGTCGTGAATATTCTACAAGCGAGCCTCCCAGCTGAGGTCATCTAACACACCACTCCGCTTACTCAATGCCTGCGGCTGGCATCATCAGAGCTATATGCTCAAGTCATGTCAACATAGTCTACTCTTAGACCATTTTTACTAAACTTGACACTTATCGGTCTGCTTAATCATTTAGTGAACTGAGCAACTTGCCTCACTCATTTAGCAGGTAATGGTAATTGTCATGAACGGAGGGAGTAGTAGACATAAAAAAATGTCATAACGAAATATCAAAGAGGGTTACTCTTTAGTCCAGCAGTCTACAGCAACATGCGGAGTGGCAACACACCCATGAACTTGGTGGTGTGGATTTAATGTTGTACATTTGTAGTTTGATCAGCGGAAAATTGCATAGCACAGTATATTTGTTCTCCATAGAAAATTGCATCTGCTTAGCAGCCTTCAAAAAGCTTCAGCTGCTTTCAGTAAATAGCTTCAGCTCAACCTAAGACTTCATGCAAAACGATGACAAAGCCAACACAACCCTTTTCCTGAACTATATTCTCGACGAACCAATTCACTCTTGCCAAAATGGCCGACTATAAGCCCTGGGTGTTCCCCTATCATCATTGTATAACGAGTCTCACTAAATTCTACCCACCTATATCGAGGCAATGATGAGATGTCTAAAAACAGTATTGATGTTTCCCTATCATATGTTCATTGTATTACGAGTCTCGCAAAATTCTACCCACTTATATCCAGCAATTAACGAGATGAGATGTCTAAAAACAGTATTATTCGTTACAAGCTCAATATGTTCTGAATCCTCTGATTTCTGGGTATAATTTGTTTAATACAAACACAAATCAACAGTAAAAAAATAAGACAACAGTAAAACAAGCAAAATCTTTTAAGCAATGAGCAAAACTTTGAAGTTCCAAATCCTTCAGGGAAAGAAATCTCTGACTGAACATGTGATTTGTTATGGATAAGAGAACTTCTAATCGAAAAGAAAAACAAATTACAACCTGATAACTAACTCAGTACTGAACTTAATGGTTTTTTCTTCAACTAGGAGGAAGGATGTGGGGACTTCTCAAACAATGGCATTGGCTGCACTTGCAATCCTAGGCCACAAATCTGCACATTCCTTTCCAATAGGGCCGGTGATAGCAGAACCTGTGTGTATTACAAGCACAAACAGCAGGCAAACACATAAGAACTACAGTTAAATTCAGGCCAAAATAAGAGAAGGTTAATGGAGTGTACTTTTTAGTATTTTACAGTATCTTGAGGTTTTATCCAGCCAAAATATCTTGAGAGTATTTGGATGCCATCTTGAAGTAAATATACTTATTTCTTAATATGCAAGAGACAACAAGATAAAAGAAAGTTACCAACCTTTCATTTCTCCCTTTGGGTTTACAATAACTCCTGCATTGTCTGCAAACACGAAAAATGACCAAAAATCAGACAGAAATAAAACAATTCAAATTTACAGGCTAAGCACATAGGGAAGAAAAAAAACAAGAATATCATACAGCAGAAATTCTAAGAGCCCAAGTAAGTTCTAATGAACAGATTCAGAACTCAATAACTCAATGACAGTTCATGGCTTCACTGACATGCAAAACTGTAAATTTAAATATGACAAAGAGATGAAAATCATAACATAAAAAAGAAAAAAAAAAGAACACACATCTATACTTGTGGGTACTAGACTACTAGTTATAACTAGAGCCTATTTTTATTTTTATAATACCTTGGAAGACTTAATCACATATTACACATAAAGCACCAATTTCAAGGAAGAAATGACCCAATCCAATTGCTAGAAGAAACAATTTTAACAATAGTCACCATCTAATCTAAACCACTGAATTATATACATGCTGCTCAGGTAACCGCTCAGATCAACGTTGTGGTGGTCAGCACTACAATGACTTCACATCAAGTAAATGTACTTTCGTTGAATATTGAGCTCTCATCATTGCAATATAATCTTATGGTACTGAGGTAATAACTAAACAAACAGGTTTAAAGAGGTCAAGAAAAAAGGAAGCACAAGAAGAAGAAAAAAAAATTGATGAAACACCATCACCAAGGAGAAAAATTGATGAAACACCATCACAAATGACAAAAAGACCCAATTGCTAAAAGATTTAATTACGGACTACATTTAAGGCGCCACAATGATTTCATCAGACTGTCATAGTCACCATCTGATCTAAACCACTAATTTCTATACATACTGCTCAGGTAACCGCTCAGATCAACGTTGTGCTGGTCAGCAACACGTTGACTTCACATCAAGTAAATGTACTTACGTAGAATATTGAGCTCTCATCATTGCTGTATAATTTTATGCTACTGAGGTAATAATTAAACAAACAGGTTTAAAGAGGTCAAAAAAAGGAAGCAGAGGGGAAAAAAATTTGATGAAACACCATCGGCAAGGAGGAAAACTGTAGTTGAAACACAAACAACAAAAACCAAAACAGATCCATCATAACCAGCATGGGCATCAACAAGTTTCAATCACAGATTTCAACATACATTGCTCAGGTAACCGCTCAGATAAACATTGTGCTGGTCAGCACCATGATTACTTCACATCAAGTACAAGTACTTTCGTTAAGTTTTGAGCTCTCATCACAGCAACACAACTGGTGCATCAACAAGTTTCAATCACAGATTTCAACATACATTGCTCAGGTAACCGCTCAGATAAACATTGTGCTGGTCAGCACCATGATTACTTCACATCAAGTACAAGTACTTTCGTTAAATTTTGAGCTCTCATCATAGCAACACAACTGGTGCCTTTGCAGGATTCAAGAACAAGATAAAGAAGATAAGCAAAATTTAATCATGAAACTGATTTATAAACCCTTGTTCTAGAAAATGGTGGAGAAATTACTGTTTTGCTAGAGCTAATTATACAACCTAACATGCATCAAGTTTACATTATTATAGCTTCCTGGAAAGTAAGTAAACAACTCTATCTTAATTCTTAGATCAACTTCAAAGTATTCAAACATACAAAACCAATAATTCAATATTTTAACATACAAAAAAATTTAAAAAAAAAATCCACAAAAATGCATTTCAAAAACGAAACAACAAAACCCCAAAATAACAAGAGAGAGATATCATTATACCTTCAAAGTACATGAAAACACCATCCTTACGGCGCCAAGCTTTACGTTGTCTAACAATAACAGCAGGCATAACTTTCTTTCTAAGATCTGGTTTACCTTTCTTAACAGTAGCCATAACCATATCACCAACACAGGCAGATGGTAATCTATTAAGACGACCTTTAATACCTTTCACTGAAATGATATACAGATTCTTAGCTCCTGTATTATCAGCACAGTTCACAGTTGCTGCTACTGGTAGACCCAAGGACATCCTAAACTTGCTTCCTGCGGTTCCTCCCCTACCTGTTCATCAAAAAAAAAAAAGTAAGTTTCTAAGGATAATAACAGAAACCTTGAGAATAAGAGTGATTGAAATGAAGTTAATCATACGTTTGGCCATTTTTTATCGATGAAGATTGAGATGCTTCTTCTCTCTTCTCCTCGGCTCTCTCTCTCTCTCTCTGGAGGTTGAAGTTGAAAGAAATAGAGATTTTTAGGGTTTGGGGTTTGTATTATAAATGGACACTTTTAGCCTGTTACGGACCTAAAGATTTGGGCCCAATTTTAGGAAAAGGGCGCGTAGTCTGTAATAACTGTAAGGCCCGATTACTGTAGTTGGGCTGTGCAAAATGCAGAACGGATGGGTTGATGCGAGATTGGTATTACTCAGCGTCGAGTCCATCCGTTGGATTTGACACCCGTAAATGAATGGATGAATTTGCGAACTTTTAAAAAGATAAACAATAATAGGTAAATGTTTAATAATAGTAATATAACCTAGTTTTGGAACTTAGTTGTTGGAATCTAAGTAGTTACGATGTAACAAGAGTAATGTAGTGTTTTTCTAACAACAAAAACTAAAATATTCATGGATACGAAGGTTTCCAATCAATCCAAAATTCAAACTTTTGGGATATCAATGAGGACTTCCGATGCATTTGTAAGATGAAAAGCTATTACGTATATGTATAAAAAGAACTAAAACTTATTATGTAGAAACAAAGTACTCTGGAGAATATGAAAAGACTAAGTCCTAACCGATGGGACACAATATATGAATATAACTCCAACATAACCTTCGTACAATAATAACTCCAACATTATTTTTAGGGTAGGGTCTCAGACGGATGGGTGAAGTTTCCACCCACGTCCAACCCGTGAAAACTATGGGTTTTAAAAATCCATTCGTGCCCAATCCGTCGAGATACGGATCAGGTGTCCACCCGCCAAAATACGGATTACGTTGGGTACAAACCGCGGATTTGGTTGTTTTGCTCACCCTACGCTCGAGTTATGTATAGCCAACCGATCCAAGCCAAAAATTATTAGATTAGATAAATATCTTGATGCCTAGGGGAAAACGGTCCGAATTAGACATATTTTAGTCTCGCCCTCATCAAGTTCAATACATAATGAATCTCAAGTTTGACATCTGCATCTAATCTAGCATCCAACGAATTTGAATCCATCCAATGCCCGGATAGGCGAATTAGATGTGGATGATCCAGTAGTTTTTTTTTTTTAATTAATAAAGAGAAAAAATAAAAATAAAAACTTGAATCCTAAATAATACATGCCATGGATAATAATAAACTAATAAATATTGCAACTCATAACCACAATACTTAACATAGTAAATGTTATAGCATCGCCCGGTCGAGCTCACGAGTGTTAGGGCACTACTCGGTCGAACTCGCAAGCGTTGCTATCTCAAGCTTGTTTGTCAAGTTTAGGTGATCAACACTATAAGTATTGATTTCTAGTCTACTTATAGCTATGTCTCAGATTATGATTGAATGTGTAGTTGAGCTTTGGACTTCACGGTGTTCATCGATTGAAGCCGAAGATCTACTGAGGAGTGCTTGGAGGAACTTCATCAACAAAAGGTACGTGGAAACTAAAACTTATCTACCACTCAAAATTATATTCTATTCTATCTCCTAATGAGACTAAGTCGTATAGCTACATAGACTTTTACATTATACACATTTGATATTTCGAGCTGAGTCTAATTCGGTTACTTATTTCTCGAAATACGAGTTGAAAGCTTTTTGCTTTAGCTACGTTCGTCATATTCTTGACAAGTTTAGTCGGGAACAATTTAATTGTTGGAAACTAAATAATAAGTCAAATATAATCATGTGATAATTTCCTTGAAACATCTTACATGATTTGTGTGAGACAATCATTTTATGTCGACTAGAAAAGTTTCGAATTGATCATTCGATCAATTGAAAATTACTTATAAGTTAATGGTATGTGTGAGACATCCATTGTCGTCTTCTAAGGATGTTTCAATGATTGAAATGGGAGTTTAGAACAATTAACCTTAATCTGGATACAACGCAGTATGCATATCAGTATGCAAACTGTTGTGGTATGATCAGGCCTGGAAACCAAGTTTGAATACCAGTATGCGAACAGTTTTAACTGTTAAAGTTCGAGAACCAAGTTTACATACCAGTATGCGAACGTTTCTACCTGAGTTATGGTCCGGGACAGCAGTATGCGTACCCGTTTGCAAACTGCTGGACAAGACCAAAGTCCGGAACTAAAGTTTTCATACCCGTTTGCAAACTTAGTTTTTAAAGTTCTAAAATCGGTTATGTATGTTTCATACTCATGAAAAAATATATTTATAAATGAAGGAATGCATTCTTTGCAAATCGTGGCGTAATGTTCATGAATTGATTATTGTATAATTAAATACTTTGTACAATCATGAATCAAATCCGATTTAGTTTCAACTGTGTCTTGTATACTTCTATGAGATATAAACAATTGAACAACTCTATGAGTAACACAATTAGATTCATTTGAGTATCTTTCATGTTTGATTGATCATCATATTTGATCTACAAGTGTTAGATGAATGTGGCTAATACAAAACTGTTCACATGGCTAACTTCGGTTAACTATTGTCGAGCCAACTCAATATACATGTTTAGGTACGATTACCCATATCAAAATGAAGGTATATTTCATTTGTGCGCAATAAGCTAAGACCATCTAACAATGGAGAGATATTGCTTTGGTTTTAAGCAAACTTAGCTTGAAACTTAAATCAGGTTTTCATCTAACGGTGAATATTTAATGCTTTGTTTCAAAGCTATCGAACCCTGATTTGAAGACTATATAAGGGAGAACTCTGGTAACTGGAAAACTTAATCCCAACACTTTCCTGTGTTCTAGTTGCGATTAGATTCGATTCTCCTTTAACCTAGGTTTTTCCAAAACCATTATAGGTTAACGACTTGAAGATTTCATTTGGGATTCGTGAAGCCAGACCAAACTATTTTCTCTGTAGTTGTGTGTTCTTACTTTTCTACCGTATTGAGTACTATCTTCTTTAAGATTTTCTCTAGATTTATCTCAGATAGGTAAGATATAAAAAGTAATCACAAATCTCTTCGTCTCATTCTTTGTGATTCCACAGTAACTTTTTCTACTACCACGTAGTTAAGTTATTGTGAGGTGATTGATATTTCTAGGCTGTTCTTCGGGAATGTAAGACTGGATTATCAATTAGTTCTTGTTCACCTTGGTTTATCAAAAGATGAAACAAAAACTTCATAGGTACTTCTGTGGGAGACATATTTATCTATCAGAATAGACTTATTTGTGGGAGACATATTTGTTTACAAGTCTTCGACTTTGGGTTGTAGCAACTCTTAGTTGTGGGTTAAATCAGCTAAGGGAAGCAAGTGCGTAGAGTCCTGCTGGGATTCAGAGGCGTAAGGAACACGAATCGGTGTGAAACTTGGTTAAGGCTCAACTACATTCCAGTCTAAAGTTAACTTGTAGTAGGCTAGTGTCTGTAGCAGCTTAATATAGTGTGGTGTTCAAAACTGGACCAGGTCCCGGGGTTTTTCTGTATTTGCGGTTTCCTCGTTAACAAAACTTATGGTGTCTGTGTTATTTCTTTTCCGCATTATATTTTCTATATAATTGAAATATCACAGGTTGTGGGTAGTTCCATCAATTGGTAAATCCAACCTTTGGTTGTTGGTATAAATTGATTAATACTTGAATATTGGCTTTTGGTATCGTTCAAGTTATTCTCATACCAATCAGTTCACGGATTCCATCCTGTTGATTTGCTGATTGATTTGATAAAGAGATATAACTATTGGATATCTTTTCTTGATTGAGTCTGACTATCTAGTTGATTCTCTTGGAATTATATTTGAGTTAGTACATACAGATTTCCGAACGAAATATTGGGTGTGGTTTTTTGACCCCCGCTTTTTCAGATTCCTCTTATGTTCTTTTGAGAAATAACACTTAATCTCAGAGGGGAGATAAGTTTCAAGCTTCTGTAATTGAGAATTAATATCAATAGTATTTTCAACCGTCTTGAACCGAAATCTAATTATAGAGAGAATAATCGGTTTTTTAAGATGTTTTATATATCAAATAAAACTTAGTTTCCGAGTTTTGAAACACCGAACAAGGTGTTTTGTTTGATTAAAACAGGTGTGAATATACTCAAGTTCGGAAATAAAATCAAGGAATATTTTTCGAAATATTATTGTCAAGAGAGTTCGAATATATCTTGTACAAAATTATCATGAATTGTCTTGGTATGGACCGAAAGTATTACTCTAAAATGTGAAAGATTCCATTTTTAGAGAAATACTTAAGTTGCTCATGATGCAGATACATCAAACATATATTTTATACATTTCATATGTTCCCTAGTGATCTTTTAAGAACTTCCCTATTTATTAAGATCGAGCACGAATTTGAGGAGGTCCCGATCAACAATATTAGTTCTTGAAGTGAGATCTCAATGGCCCAATATTACACATGGAACAAGATCTATCTTGATGTTTTCAGACATCTTCTTTTATGGAACAATTTCAAGAATAGGTTTCACACATCTGTAAATCACAACTTGAAGGATCTGATTTAACAGTTAGATATATTCGAGTACGAATATGATTGCAAGTGTGACCAGAAACCCTTTGGGTCATGAGTTGAGTAGTATTCTTAGATCGACCCAATTTTTCTTTGGAATACAATAACATCTTTAGATGAGACTGTTTCTTTGATCCTGATTTGGACAATCGATCAAAACTAAATGATCTGAAATCATTAGTTTGTGTGCATTTGAGTTGATCTTTGTAGCTGTAAGAGACAGATTTTCTTGACTGGATATTGGTCAAAGGATCATGTTTCGAAACACATCTCGTTTGATTCTTATAGGTGGTTCGTCTGTTTGAATCAAGATGTTGTTTATTAGTTAATAGATTCTGAAAGATAGAATCACATATCCGAGTCTTAACTAATAAGTCTATTCTGACTTTAAAATGATTGTCAGAACTTTCAGATTCTTTTTCAAGAGGAACCAAGACTGTATTTTCATCTTGACATAGACTAGATGTGATTATCATCATGTCAGGAGGTTCATGAATTTCAAGAGTTTCTTGAAGCACAATTTCTTCATGAGACTCGGTCTTTATCAAAAAAAATATTTTTATAATCCTTTTGATAGATGGATAATATATATTATCTCTTAGATTATATTTTTCAACAAGCTTTACGAAAAATTTAATCTCATCACTGTCATCTGAATCTGACTTGTGCGTCACAGGTGTTTGTTTTCTTATTAACTTACCATGGTTAATATTTCCTAAGTTGTGTTCAATGTGTGAACTAACACTGTTGAGTTGTTTATCAGGATCTGAAAACAAATTGACTTTCTGGAGAGTATACTGTAAAAACACTATGCCATCATCTCGTTGGATTGCACCAAACACAGATTGTTAGATATTTTCGTGTTTGCCTTCTCTGATACCAACTGAAAAGACGAGGGTACCCAAATACACCACAATATTTTAATTATCCACCTATAGGTACTCTACCGATTATAATCGTCTATGGACTGAGTCGAGACAATACAACAATTTGGTTCACACTTCGTATGATCGTCTGTGGATACGAGATCGATACAATGCAACAACAAGGTCACTTGTGTGATTGACTATGGATACAAGATCGAGACAATACAACAACAAAGTGTGTACTTGATAATAAATTCGAAAATAACCGAAACTCTATAGGATCAATATCAAGTATTACGGAGTTAACGTACTTGTGTATTTTACTTGATTATACTAACAATTATAATGCGAAAAACAAAGTAAAAGACACAACATGATTTTGTTAACGAGGAAACCGCAAATGCAGAAAAACTCCGGGACCTAGTCCAGTTTTGAATACTCTCAGAATTAAGCCGCTATATAAAATCTAATACCAACTTCGTATAGTTGAGACCAAGCAGACTACCCGTAGCTACTTAGTTCCCTCGGTATCCCTGTTCCTTCGACTTCTAGAGTCAAGCACATGAATAACAAGTCCTTTGGATCATATTCCAAACAACAAAGGAAGAATTTGTTTGGTAACCACTCTAATCAATCTTGCTAAAGATATTTGATGATCCGTTGATAAAGGCTCTTGTTAGAGCACTGCTCGGTCAAACTCGCAAGCGTTGTTATCTCAAGCTTGTTTGTCAAGTTTAGTTGATAAAAAGTATATACTTGATTTCTAGTCTACTTATAGCTATGTCTCGGATTAGGATAGAATGTGTAGTTGATATTTATACTTCACGACGTTCTCCAATTGAAGAAGAAGATCTACTGAGGAGCTCGGAGGAACTTCATCAATAAAAGGTATGTGAATACTAAAGCTTATCCATCACTCAGAAGTCTATTCTATTATATCTTCTAATGAGACTAAGTCAAATAGCTATATAGACTTTTACATTATACGCATTTGATATTTCGAGCCGAGTTTATCTCGTTGATGCGTGTCGTGAATGCAATCAAATTAAATCACTTATTTCCTCACAATTAACTAGTAATATAATGGAAGCAAGGATCGTTCCCATGAAGAATAGGGAGTTTAGTTGTCAAAACGGTCACAAATGGGGGGGGGGGGTTTGTTTTAGATTATAAACAAAGTAAATAAAGCAATTGAAATTGAGTTGTAAGCAATAGGGAGAGAGTTTATCGAGGAATCCTTCTTCGTAACTAAATATTCATCAAAGTAGTATATTCATCATTAGTCATAGATTATCGCCAATCATAAGATAACATGTACGTTTAGCTATCTCCAAAATCCCTTAAGCCACTGGAGAACAGGTACGCTTAGTCGCCAGAGTCTACTCATCTGAACCACCTTGAGGTATGCTTACAAGATGTAATTCAGTTGAATGCTTTATTATTTGTGAATTTAGGTTTAATCCTAGTAGTTAGACTCAGTACGCTCGGTTTACTTGCTAGTGTTGTGTTTACACGCGATTGCTTTACTGAATCCCTCTGCAAGATCTCACGTTCTCTACTTGTGTAAGGAGTTATTCAACAATTAAGAATATCCTAACCTTTACTAGAATTAGATTGAGTTAACAAATATATTCAGTTGGCCACCTAAACAATCTATCAATCAATCATATTCATTCTTAATAATAAACACAAACGATAATCATATGAAGAAATCAAAATAGATTCATATACTAAATCAAATCATATATAGTACTTAGAATTCATCCTCAATAAAGTATGGGTTTAGATACTCATGGATGTAGGATCATCCATGTTATACAATTGATAAACTAGAGAAGAAATCGTCACGATTGATGAGAACCGCTCTGAAACCCTAGCTTCGTTGTTGTCCTTTCTCTCCAAGCTTGCAAGATTGTGTAAAAGATGATCCTCTTAATATTTAGGAGGTCCTCTTATATAGTTTTCAAGATATATAGGTATTAGAATCCATCCGGGACCAAGTTTCCTTGATTTGGAAGTCAAAATACGTCAAAAGGGACCCAATAGGCTTGTCTCAGTCGGCATTGTCGAATTCCCTAATGCAATACCGAAAGTTGGGGTCTAAAATACACCTTCTCTACCTGAAATATGTCTAATTTCGGTATTGCTTTAGCAATGCCGAAAGTGGTGTTGTAGATTGCCATTTTTCGTCTCAACTGTTTTGGCCACAACTTATTCGTCCGAACTCGGAATGACCTCTTTCGCCGTTCTCTCCATAATTGAATTTTCTTCAATATGGTTATAAGAAATCCTGAATTTGGATGAGTTGAACTTGGTCTTCTGGTCCTTCTTATGTTTTCGACCTCCTTTGCTCCTTTTCATCGCACTTCTTCCACTTCTTTCGATTTTAGATACTTGGATCTTTGAGAACTTCACTTTATAGCTCTTTTGCAGCCCTTGTCCATTGACTTCGAATGATTCACCTGAAGAAACAAATAAAGTGGAAAACAAGAGTAACAAGGATAAAATGCAATAAATCTAACTAAAACAAGCACGGAATTAACACTAAAATCATGTGAATTATGCACTTATCAAATTCCCCCACACTTAACTTTTGCTAGTCCTCTAGAAAACTACCTAAATACAACAACTCTCTACCGTTGAGAAAACGGATGCACTTAGCTAATGCAACATGCCTTTAAACCCCTAGGTGTCCCTAGTGGACGAGTTATAGTCTCGTGAGGGCTTACAAGAGGTATACCCACAAAACCTACTCCAACTTCAAAGCATTCCAGCTTCCCAAGCATCCAAAGAGCTATGAGGACATAAAGTTTCTGCATGCTAGTAATAAGAAGTTAGAAATACCAAAGAACATATTCTCATTCTTAATGTTGAGTGAGAAATAACCACACCATAATGAGAGAATGCGTGTTTGAGAGCGATCAATAAGCATTTCGCCTCGACTTCTGCCTCACTTAAAAGGATTTTATGATAATTTCACTCAATAAGACAGCTTTTTTTTATAGGTCTCACATGTGTGCAGGTAGGAATGAAGAAAGAAATCCTACACACGTTAAATGGTGGGAAGGAAACCTTCTGGATTATTTTTGAGACACCACAAGTTCGTGGGAAATAAAAGATATTTTATGATGATCTCTAAGAAAGGAAATCAACCATTATAGCAAGGATGGTAGTACTTACCACCTTCACATCCGATCGGTAGTGATGAAAACATCATTTTCACAGCATCCAATAGAAACGTCTTCCTTCCTTCGGCTCGTCTTCTTCATCTTCTTGGTCTTCGTCTTCGGTCTTCAACTATTGATGATAAGATCTTGAAATTCATAAAACTTTTACAATTGTAACTCTTTTCTTCTATTCCATGTTGCTTGAAACTTCTTTATATATTTTTCTTCCTCGTGGCTTTATTAAATAAAAACAAAATAACAAATTTTTCTCCTATTTTTTTCATAGACAAGAAAAATAATACAAAAATAACAATGAAAATGGCCATGGTGAAGTACTTTACCGCTTGATTCTTCACAACTTGTATTGTTCGTATCATAAACTTCAATAACTTTCATCTTTTGATTTTCTTCGCTCTTGTACTTAAAATCTTCAATTTTTATATAGAATTCCGCCCATTATATGTAAGTCTTCAACATGTATATGCAAATCCGGTCACTGTATATTTCTTTACTTGGATATGAAATTTTTGATTTTCTTTATATTGTTGCTTGTAAACCGCAAACGTCTTCAACTTTCCTTGTAGATTTTGATGTCGCCCCGCTTGCTGATGACGATGGTGTATTTCTATGGACATGTTGTTGGCGAGAGAGAGAATGGTGCTAACTGCAAATCAAACTACAAGAAGGTGGTTTTCGTCTATAGACGTCACCCTCATGATTGACAAAATTAGCACTCAAGATATCAAAGAGTAGTACTTCTATTGGTGGGAGGTTGGGTAGCTCACCATTCTACCCGGAATTAACGTACGGTGACACACACTCAAAAGAAAGCTCTTTAGTCATATACAAAGAAATCTGGTTTGATGCCTCTGTTGATATGAAAATAGGTAGTCTCCACTAATGATTGATCCACAACTCTAATAATGCATTTCTCCCTACTCCTCATTGGCATCGCCGGCATGATTAAATCCATTATTTAACACTCTAACAAGCAAGAAATATAACGTAGTTCCCTAACACTTCCAAGTTCAGTTATGTCGGTCAAAATTCTCTATGTAAACATACCTAGAAGTATGCTAGTGACTCTAAAATCTCTACAAGTTGGATGTTTTATGCAAAATACTCCCCCACACTTAAACTTTACATTGTACTCAATATAATTGACTCATCCTAAGTAAAATCAAGGTGGGAAATCAAAATATGGGAAGGCCGACATGGTATGGCGCAGAAAGGTGGTTGGCATTCCATTGACACATGTGGCATGGTTGGCATGCCTTGGCGCGGTTTGGGCGTGGCCAAAACAAAGGTTTTGGCGTTGGGCCAAAGGTTACCATGCGTTGGTTGGCGACCTTGGACGGCTAAGATTTGCATCTTAGATGGAAGGATAGCTGTTGATCGTCGACAGCCTTTGTTTTGGTAACTGCATAGGGAAGGCCGACATGGTATGGCGCGACAAGGTGGCTGGCATGCCATTGGCACATGTGGCATAGTCGGCATGCTTTGGCGCGGTTTGGGCGTGACCAAAACTAGGGTTTTGGGCCAAAGGTTACCATGCGTTGGTTGGCGACCTTGGACGGCTAAGATTTGCATCTTAAATGGAAGGATGGACGTTGATCGTTGCAAGCCTCACTACAACAAAACACACGTTTAGTGACAAAATTTTATGTGACCAATAAAATTTTGTCTACAAATTTAGTGTTTAGGGAGGAATATTTTTTTGGTCACTATATATATTTTTTACGCGACAAAAGGTAAATTCTGTCTTAAAAGTTGTCACTGAAATTTTTTGTGACAACTTGCTGGTGACCAATTTTATCTCTGTCTCTAAATATTTCTTTTGTGACCAAATATAGTGACCAATTCTGTCTCCGTCTCTAAATACTTCTTTGTGACGAATTATTTCGGTCAAGAAATTGGTTTCTAGCGACGAAGAAAAATTATAGTCTCCAAACATATTATTGCTAACAATCCAAGACTTTTGTCCCTGAATGTATCTTACACCGACAAAATTAGTTTTTTGTCGAAATGAATGCCCGTCAAATAAGGATTTTGTCGTTAGAACTATTAGTATCCAAACAAATTGTTGTCGCAAATGGAATTTTTTATACTGACAGAAAAAATGTTGGTCTCCAAAAAAAGTATTGATGACAACGTGTAACTCTTATCCCTATATCTATTTTTGCGGACAAAATTTAATTCGTCCGAAAAACTATTGTTGGCGACGTGTGACTTTTGTTCTTATACCTATTTATGCAGATAAAAATTAATTCATCATCTAAATGAATACGAAGCAAATATAAAAATTTTCCGTTAAAACTTTGTTAGTGGCAAGACAAATTGTGGTCTGCAAATCCGAATATTCCGCGACTCAAACTATGACCCTTTACAGAATAATCGCTGACTGCTAGTGACGCAAATCTGATGATTGTATCTGATCATTGCTCCCTACTGGATTTTAAGCCTTTTAAGTCTCTGATAAGAGAAAATAAAGATTTTCAAGCTATAGTTTAAAAGATAGATCCACAAAACCTGTAATCAAACCAGTTTTGTACATTACAGTTTAAAAGCCAGTTTTGAAACCATAAGTTATTACCAAGCTTAATTTCCTTAGAATCAGTTGCTATCAATGCTGCTTCACAGACCTGTAAGATTTAGCAACAGTCTGTAAACCTCATCGATAGTTCCATAATCATTTTCATTAACGGAAGCTTGAACTTCACGACTGCTGTCATGCCACTGATTACCAAGAGATGCAAAAGACCCATGAATTGTAAAATCTTCCATTCAAATTTCCTGTCAAGATACAAAAAAAATATTATCTCGAGAAATTTTTTAAGCATCCTTATCACTGTCACAACTATGTACAGAACTGACAGGACTAACTTCAGTTCCCATATTAAAACACATGTTTCTAGTAAAATATTTATCCTCAAAGATGACTACCTACTGGGTCTTGAATCTTTGAACTATTATCCTCAAAGGAACTGGCTCTTGCAGCTTTGAACTATTGTACGATCCTTTGTTTTATACTTGCATCAGCAAGAATTCAAAATCCTACACAGGTAATGGTCCACATGTTGACTATTATCAACACTGAATTTTTTAGTTAGCATGTTATTGATCGTTACATCAGTTTCCATCTTAAGTCCAATATGTATCAATCTGGATCAAATGGTTAAGGAGAGGGATGGCGGTAACAAAAAAATAGTGTCTACCACAGGAGAAATTAAACTAACCAGATGATGTACTTGTTTGACTGTTGCAGCATGTGAAGAGTCCACAGTAGACCTATCTTCTTCAACTTCAAAAAAAAAAACACTGATACAGAATACTCACTGTAATAACAACATGACTATAATGTTGGCACAATGAAAATGGTGTCATCAAGGAAGCTTGCGCAGCTCGGCTCCATCATCATGGGCAGAAACACAAATGCAACTTTCCTGCAAGAATTATCATCCATATCATAATGGAGGTAACCTTTATTTTATCTTATTACTGTTTTATTTTGGATAAGACAGAGGAATGAGTTTTAACTTTCACAATAACCGTGTCACTAAGAACCCATGCATTAAGAACAAAACCAACAAAGAGAAGACAACTAATATTTGAGAACATTCTGAGAAAAGTTCAAGGTAATTGGCATAAGAAAAATTCACGAAATGAAAGTTATGTTTTTCTACACTGATACTTCTATAGGTGGTGCAAAAGTATCCCATCTGGACCGAGCCAATAGGGTACTTGCGACCCAATCCAACACCAAATCTAGTTTCAAAATTCAAGCCATTACCAAGTCCGGCCACTACCCATTCTCTAAATTTCTGAATTTCACCCAGACCAATGCTTGTCAAAAACCCATATAGTTAGTAACCCAAGTTTCTGTAGTCATCATTACTAAAACGATTAAGAAAAAAACCAATCCAAGTTTGACAATTTTGGGATAAAGTGTTATCTGTAAGTTGACACCAAGCTTAATTTCCTTATAATCAGTTGCTATCAATGTTGCTTCACAGGCCTGTAAGATTTAGCAGCAGACTGTTAGCCTTATCGATAGTTCCATAATCATTTTCAATCTGCAATCAAAAAAGATAACTTGTTAGAATTTGAGGGAGAGGGAAAGAGACTGTGTATCATGAATCTAAAAGCACATAAAAACTAATGAGAAACTTACCTGCATCAGCATATGGCTTCCCAAGACTTAAAAAAATCAAAGCTAATAACCACATAATTGACTGATATATGTAGAGAAGAAGATTGAAAACTTAGAGAATCTAAAAGATTAATTTTATTTCTCATCAAATGAAGGTAATACAAAGCAGGAACGGAACCAAAATTTAGACTGTTGAGCATGAGTCTCGTAAGTGACAAACTAAAACAGTAAAACCAAATTCAACTTAGACTACTGATCATGAGTGTCTGTAACTGTGACATTCAGACCTAAACGATTCAGCACATCCTGTTGGAATAATACCTGGTCTTCTTTCATTTTCCGAATTTCTTCTTCTTGTCTTCGGACTTTTTCACGCAGTTCTTCAGTTTCTTGATTCGACTGCATAACAGCTACACGTCTTCTTGCTTTTTTCTTCCCCAGGACCTCAGCACAGATGTCGTCTTCATCTATAGGTTCCGATCCTTCTTTCATGCTTTGTTCTCTGATAGCGATCATTTGATCCTACACAAAGATCATGTGTAAGTAATAAGAAGAACCTAAATATACAGATTTAGATACAGAGGCACGCTAAACAGATCCCAGAAAAAAGACATTTATGTTTCATGGATGATGCAAGTATATAGTTCCAGATGAAAAAAAACATTGTAACTTAACATATGACACCTTTATTCACATGATGATAACTTACATATTGGCTGCGTGCCTTGTCACTCAGCCAGATTCGATTGTTAGTCGTTTTATCAATCACGCGAGTGTGTGTGTCATGGAACACTTGGATAGGGGAGTGATTTTCCGATTCCATACTCTGTTTCATGAAGAATAATATCAAAAAAATTTCAGCAATTTCATGTGTTACAATAGATCATACTATTCAACTAACCAGAAATCGGTAATTAGTAGTACAAATGAGTACCTGCTCATGACGCACAACAAATGCCATGGAACCACTGCAATGGTTGTACTGAACCTTTTCCATGTTTTTGGATCCAACTAACTACCGTTTCTGCAATTTTATTTAAGTTATCAGTACATACATTAGTAAAGCAATTTTATAGCCACCAAATCTAAATCAGTGTAATACCTTAAATTCAGGTGAAGAGAAGTGGTTGCAAAGCCACTCCCACTTATCATGGGGCACATCTTTGTATGGCTTAGCTTTTATTTGTTCGATGGAATGAGAGGAATCGACCAAACTCTTGAAATAGGAGCACATCAAACTCCTATGACTGTTATACTTCTTTCCCATTGATCGGTGTAGGTAATCCCAGATAAAGGGGACGTTGAGGTCCACCCAGAACTTGTCCTGCAACAAGATAAAAGTTAGGATCTCAAGTCAACCCGTAGTTTACAAGTAAAATATTGTACACTATTAAACATACCTTAACCCTTTCCATTAAGGCTTCTCTGTCATGCAATGGAATTTTAATCCATGATTTGTATTCCAAGGGAGCAAAAGACCTGACCTTTAGACTCTTTAAACTTCACGGGCAATTTTCGATCCGTCTTCATCGCTAGTAGTCTCTCAAGCCCGACTCCCCGACTTATCCCCCTTGTGTTTCGTTTTTTGGAAGTTGATTCTTGAAACAAAAAAACAAAACATGTTGAAAATGTCAATATTGAATACTCACAAAACAAACAAACATAACATAACAACAGTATTTGATATTTCAACAATATTTGTGATTTTTCATACCCGTGGAAGCAGTGCTTTGGGGCGCCATTTGTAATAGAACAAACTGAAAAGAAAAGTATAGAAGTGTAAGTAAAATAAAAAACCAAGGATGCTTCAAGATTATCAAAGTCTAAAAATTCTTGTGGAAATAAAAAGGCAGCAACATGACAAATGGCCAAGGCAATCCACCAAGATGCACTATCCCATAGTAGTGCTTCCTCTCAGCTAGTTTAGCTTAAAGATTTAACCTAATTGTTGATTAATAAAAATAGACAACAAAGTATAATGCTACAGTTTATAGTGACCATATTGAATCCTTCCTTCATACTTACAAGTACCATTAGGAACATCATAACAAGCAACATCTTCTTAGGGAATTACACATGTGATTAATTGGGATTTATTTGAATCCATGGATTAGGAACATAACAACAACCGTACTCAAAAACAAAAAAATAGATATAAGTAATTGGAATTGACTTGATTCCATGGAAGAGGAACCCATCAACAACCATACCCAAAAACAAAGAATTGGAATTGATTTAATTCCATGGAAGAGGAACCCATCAACAACCATAATCACATATTAGCATTGAATTGATTTTATTTCTCACAATCGAAGTACCAAAAAAATAAGATTCAAGGAAAAATGTAAAAATCTAATGTAAAAGAAAAAATGTAATATATCTTAGGATTTAATTTGAGATAAATTTCTGAGAAGATGAGATGTAAATGTTCCATCAATGCCTTAGGGTTTATATAACCTGAATTTTGGATAAAATTTGAAACCTAAAAAACAATTAGCGCGAAACATCCCGCCAAAAGAACTAAAACCTCAATTTTCCTCGCAAATTTGTTGCTTGATTTACGAGAATCGTTACCTATATTTATTTTGGAGGGAGTATGTATGAAATCGACAGCGGGAGATGATTTTTCTCAGTTTTAAT